>NC_092872.1:762056610-762211610 GCF_028372415.1 Notamacropus eugenii
AAATAAAATTAAGGGACAAGAGAGGAATGTATTGGGAGAAATAGATATGGAGAAGTAGAAAGGGATAAATTATTTCACATAAAAGAGGCAAAAAAGTTTTTCCAGTGGATGGGGAGAGGGGGGAGATGAAGGGGAGTCAACCTTGTTCTCATCAGAATTGGCTGAAGGAGGGAATAACATAGATACTTAATTGTGTATAGAAATTCATCTTGCCCTACAGGAAAGTAGAAGGGTAAGGGGATAAGAGAAGGGGAGTAATAGAAGGGAAGGAAGATTGGGGAAGGGGTGATCAGAAGCAAAACAGGGAGGAGGGAGGGAAAACATAAAGAAAAAACATAAAAGGAGAGAGAGAGAATAGAATAAACAGGAACAGAATAGGATGGAGGGAAATACAGTTATCAATACCAAGTGTGAAAAAAATTTTGAAGCAAGTTTCTCTAATGAAGTCCTCATTTCTCAAACATATAGAGAACTGAGTCAAATTTATAAAAATCAGAGCCAGTCCCCAATTGATAAATGATCAAAGGATATGATCAGTTTTCTGATAAAGAAATCAAAGTTATCTATAGCCATATGAACAAAAATATTCCCACTCACTATTGATTAGAGAAATGCAAATTAACACAATTCAGAGGTACTACCTCATGCCTATTGGATTGGCTAATAGGACAGAAAAGGAAAATGACAATGGTAGAGGGCATGTGGGAAAAATGAGACATTTGTGTAGTTTTGGTGAAGTTGTGAACCAATCCAACTATTTTTTAAATTATTTTTTTGCAACTTATTTATTTTTAGTTTCAATATTCATTCTATAAGATTATAAGTTCCAGATTTTCTCCCCATTTTTCACAGATCATTTCCAGATTTTCTCCCCATTTTTCCCCTCTCCCCCACCCCAAGACACTATGTAAATTGGTATAGGCTCAACATATATACATTCATATTAAACCTATTTTTCATATGAGTCATGTTGTAAAGAATTAGAACCAATGGGAGAAAACCCGAGAAAACAGAAACAAAAAGTTGACAGAGAAAAAAAAATATTCTTCGATCTGTGTTCAGACTCCATAGTTCTTTTTTTTTATGTGGACAGTATTTTCCATCAGGAGTCTTTTGGATTTGACTCAGATCCTTGCATGGCTAAGAAGAGATAAGTCTATCAAAATTCGTCATCACAGAATGTGGCTGTTACTATGTACGATGTTCTCCTGGTTCTTTTTATTTCACTTAGCATCAGTTCATATAGGTCTTTCCAAGTTTTCCTGAAATCTTCCTTCTCATCACATTTTATAGCACAATAGCATTGCATTACATTCATACACCACAACTTGTTCAGCCATTCCCTAACTGATGGACATTCCTTCAATTTCCAATTCTTTGCCACCACAAAAAGGGTTGTTATAAGTACTTTTGTAAATGTGGGCCCTTTCCCCATTTGTATGATCTCTTTGGGGTCCAGACAAAGAAGTGTGATTGCTGGGTCAAATGTTACACAGTTTTATAGTTCTTCGTGCATAGTTCCAAATTGCTGTCTAGAATGATTTGATCCAACCGTTTTTTTAAATAAAAATGCTGAACAGGAAGCTCTCAGAGAAACCTGGAAAGGCTTACATGGGCTAATTCAAAGTGCAACGTATGGAGTACAAAGACAGAGAGGTATTCTGAGATGATGATCTGTGAATGACTCAGATGTTCTCAGCGTCATAACGACCCAACACAACCCCGAAGGGCTTGTGATGAAAAACATCATCTATCCCCAAAGAAGTGATGTGTCTGAATATAGATTTGAGCATATGTGTATTTATAAATATATATTTTACTTTAACATTTCTTGAGCTTTGTTTTGTTTTTGTTTTGGTCTGTGATTTAGCCCTTCACAGCAATGCAAGGACCTAAAACATTTCCAGTGGACTCAAGGCAAAATGCCTACCATGTCCAGAAAAGGAACTATGGAATTGTATTGCACAATGAAACAGAATATTTTCTCTTGGGTTTTGTTTTGTTTTTTCTCATGGTTTCTTCCATTCATTTTAATTCTTCTGTGCAGCATGACTAAGGTGAAAATGCATTTAATAAGAATGTATATGTAGAACTCATATGAAATTGCATGTCATCTCAGGGAGAGAGGGAGGAGGAAGGGGGAGAAAAATCTAAGATTTATGGAAGTGATTGTAGAAAATTGAAAACAAATAAATTAATAAAAAAATAAAAGGAAAGCAAAAGAAAATGAATATTACATGAGAGGGTGACCTATATTACAATAAAGGTCTTGGGGTACGTTACTTGGGTTACCAAAATCATGGCTAAAGTGGTTTCTCAATTTCCATATGACCTGTCTGACAACAGGAAGAACTCACATTTTCCCAGAACTGTGTGGTCAAACACAATAAGCAGGAATACACTCATTAGCATCAAGTTCGAATTTTTGTTACCATCTGATTAGATCTTGGCCTGGATACATGTTTAAGAAACATCTCCCCATGCTTGTTGGTTTCTGGAGGAGGAAGTAGAAAAGGGGCAAAACCTTGGTTCTGATTGAATAATTAGTTATCAAATACAAGAGAGGTAATCATTTCTCACAGTATACTTCTTGTTCCCCTTCTAGTGATAAAATACTTAAGAGTTACAAATATCATCTTATTACAGGGAATACAGTTTAACCTTATTAAGTCTTTTATATTTTCTTTTGTTTAATTTTCCCTTTTTATGTTTAGTCTTGTATTTGAAGATGAAATTTTTTATTCAACTCTGATCATTTCATTAGGAATGTTTGAGGCTCCTCTATTTCATTGAACATTCATGTTTCCCCCTAAATGCTCAATTTTGCTGCATAGGTGAGTCTTGGTTATAATCCTAATTCCTTTGCATTCTGGGTAATCATATTCTAAGTCCTCCAGTTCTTTAATGTAGAAGCTGCTAAATCCTGTGTAAACCTTATTGTGACTTCATGACATTTGAATTATTTCTTTCTGACTGCTTGAAGTATTTTCCCCTTGTCCTCAGAGGTCTGAAATTTGACTATGATGTTCCTGGGACTTTTCATTTTGGGATCTCTTTTAGGTGATGATTGGTGGATTCTTTTCATTTCTGTTTCACTCTCTGGTTCTGTGATATCAGGATAGATTTCATTGGTAATTTCTTCAAAGATGACATCCAGGCTCCTTTTGGATCATGGCTTTCAGGTAGTGAAACAATTCTTAAATTATCTCTCCTTAAGTTATTTTCCAGGTCAGTTGTTTTCCCAATGAGAAATATCACATTTTCTTCTTCTTTTTCGTTCTTTTCCTTTTATTTTGTCTTTTCCTTTGTGTCTCACGGAATCATTAGCTTCCACTTTCTCAATTCTAATTTTTATTGGATATTTTTGTATAAAGTTTTGAGTTCCAAAATCTGTCTCTGCTTCCCTCCCTCCTGACCTGCCCCCTGAGGTGGTAAACAATCAGATAGAAGCTGTACAGGTCCCATTATGTATGGCATTTTCTTATTAGTCATTATATACAAAGTTTTCTGAGGATATATCGGCATCGTTCTTACTTTTCAAATTTGCTCCCTGTCTTACACACTGACTTCCCCAAAATCTCAATAAAATCAAAGAATAATAATAACATAAGCAATGTTACCGATTTAAAATGAAATAAAATTGCCACTGAACGGCATCGATTCAGTTCCAGGTATAGCTGAATTTTCTTACATGGAAAAAATCAATTCATCTGTCTGAACATGGAGAGTAATTCTAATTCAATTTCTCATCCGCCCATTCCACCAGAGGAAGTCTTCACATGCTTGGGGTAGGCACCCTTGGTAACTCACCAGTGGGTTTGAGAACCCTTGGTTACCCTCAACCTGGTTTGGCCCATCTGCCTAAATGGCTTACTGAGGTGGCCCCTGTGCATGCTGGAACTTCTTGGAGCCACAGGTGAGAGTTAGGTGGAACATGTGGACACCAAAGGTGGAAAGAACCCCGAAAAGGGCTTGGCAGCCATCACACCAAACGTACTGGTCCTCCTGAACACACCTTACACCCCTAGTGAAATGGCATTTTGATTCGTGTGTAAATTGGATTTAAGTGAGGCAGAGTTGCACCAAGTCGTCAGTCTCACTCTCTTCTTCAGAGTCATCATAGTTCAGTGGCAGGCCAGAGTCACGACAGCTGGTGATGGCTCAGGATGCATTGGTTGACCTTGGCGTTTTTGATGTCTCACTAAGCTCTAAGCGCTCCACATCACCTGCTTCATGGCCATTGGAACAAATTGTTGATTGGGTGATGCACATATTGCCAGAGCTAGCCCAGTATTTGGGAGGCTCCAAAGACAAGTTTGGGAAAGAAGAGGTATTAGACCGACTACCAAACTGAAGGTCGACAGAGTTGTTGTGCTGACCTCGTTGTTATATGCTTGTGAAACAAGAACAGTCTACCAGGGCCATGCCAGGAAACTGAATTTCTTCCATTTGAACTGTCTTAGGAAGATTCTGAGGATCACCTGGCAGGATAAGGTACCAGACACTGAAGTCCTTGCTCGAGCTGAACTGCCAAGTATTCAAACCATGCTTCAGAGAGCGCAACTCACATGGGCTGGCCATATTGTTCAAACACAAAATATATGCTTGCCAAAAAGACTATTTTATGGAGAACTCACTAGGGACAGGAGATTACATGGTGGTCAGAAGAAGTGATACAAGGACACTCTCAAGAACTTTGAATTTGATTGTGTGAAATGGGAGACACTGGCCCAGGACCTCTCAGCATGTCGTGACCACATAAGAAAAGGTGCTGTGCTTTTTGAGCAAAGCACAACTGAGACAGCACAAAGAAAATACAGGATGCACAAATTTGGGACATCCACCCCAAATATTCGCACTGATTATCTGTGTCCAACCTGTGGTAGAGCATTCCGAGCTCATGTTGGTCTGATCAGCCACAGTCGGACACACTGAAATTTCATTTTATCATGGTGATGTAATTTTGGTCCTCTGTGAAGACAAAGGACAACAACCAATCCAATTACATCCAATTCTTATTCTTACAACTGCTAAAGACATCACCTTCCTGCGGAATGCGAGGGGTATTTTTCTTTCCGATCCGATGTACCGGTAGAGGGGCAGACATCCCAGTTACTGCTCTGGGAGAACACCCCTGACTCTCAATGAGTAATTTACATCCGTGTAATTTACATCGGTGTAATTTACATCCGCGTAATTTACATCGGTGTAATTTACATCCGTGTAATTTACATCAGGAGACACTCAGTCCAATCCAGTCTCGATTGACAAACGGTCTACAGAATCCCGTCTGCTGCAGCATCCCAAAGTACATGCCTTCTGCTTTCAGTTAGTCTGGTGCCCACGTTTATCCTGGCAGCCTTTCTGCTGGGCAGGGGGAGGGGGGAAGGAGAGGGTGGAGAGATGGGGGAGGAGGAGCTCTCAGAGATGCCCAGCCTGGTGGGAGGTGCCCAGGGTGGAGTAGGGAGGCCTGGGCGGAGTCTGGGGAGGTCATTCCAGCAGCAAAGGCTTTCCCTGTGACAGCGGGGAGGGCTTGGGGAGGGAAGGGGGGGAGGGTGGGGGGTGGCCCCGGGTGTGATTGGAGGAAAGGGTTCATCCTGGGGGGCTGGGCAGGGTGGGGCTCTGGGGAGGAGGAGGCCCTTCCCCGAGTGGACTGGCCGCAAGCAGGAAGCAGGAAGCCGGAAGCCTCTGACATTTCTCTGCCTCCTTCCCTGGAGCTCGGTTCTCTGCCCCTTCTGGAAGCTAGCTTTGTGGGTGCAGATCCCAGGTAGGTCCTGCCGTCTCTGACCTCAGGGTGAGTGTCCTCCAGGTGCTCCAGGAGCACGCCTGCCTCCCTGCTCTGGCCATTGGACGAGCTGCCCGCCCCAGCTCTTTTCCAGACCCCCAATTACTTCCCCGTTGCCCAGGGTCCCCCGCCCCACACTTCCCATTGGCTCACACTTTCCCAGACTCCAGACTTTGCCCAGAGGGACCCTCTCCGGACCCAGGTGTCCTGTCTCTCGGTCCCAGCTCCTTCCTTCAGTCCTGACGACCCCACCTTGGAGGCAGGAACTAAAGCTCTCTCCTGGCCCCTTATCCTCTCATGTCGAACACGAGGCTCCGTCTCCACTATCCCTTTAGGGATCCCAGGCCTAACCTTTACTAGGGGTCCCAGGAGTCCTCCCTGGTTCCAGGTTAGACCTCAGAACACTGTCTGTCCTTCTGGGGACGCTGACCTCCCTGCCATGAGCCCTTGGAATGCCTTGCCTCCCAGACCCTGCCCTGATCCCCTCCCCCAGGCTTCCTGCTGCCCTGCCCCCACTTCTCTCCAGAGCCCTCAGGTCCCATGCAGGGGCTGAATCCCAGACTGGGTTTTCTCTCCCAGTCTCAGGCTTCCCTGGTCATTCCCTGGCAGCTCCATTCCAGAGTCGCCCTTTAAAGCTCTGACAGGGGTCACTGAGGCTCTCACTGGTCTCATCCTGTCTGGGATCCCAAGGTGCCCTCTGCCTCTTGGGTTCTGTAGGAGGATGGGGAGGGGAGGGGGACAGAAGAGTAGTAAGAGAGGGAGGGAGGTGGTTTTCCTGTTCAGACCCTCCTCATTTCCAAGCTTGACCCTCTTTGCCCCTTCTACAGGTTGGAGTCTTTCCCCTGAGGGCAGGTCTAACTCCCATGGGACCTCACCCTCTATAAATCCCAAGTGGGCAGCCTCCTGCCTGGGAGGGGAGGGGAAAGATCTCTCCCTCTCTGGGATCCTTCTCTCTCCCCAGCTCAGTCTGCAGAGGACCAAGGCCTGGCCCAAGCAGGGACTGGGTCAAATCCACTCACCAAAGCTGGAGGGAAATTAGAAGATTTATTATAAAGTACAAGAAATAGCAATCACTCAGAGTATGAGCACCGAGGCTGGGGCAGATGGGCTTTTCTGTGCAGAGGTGAAGGAGGGAAGGACTTCCCAGGTGGCTCCAGGCTGTCTCCTGGTTACCAGAAAGGCTTAGAATGAGGACATTCCATGGTTAGTTGGGACATCTGTGAGGATGAGCTTTGGCTGTTCCTCCATCTGTGGGGCCATAGAGAGTGGGGGAGCAGGTCCCTGGGGTAGATCAGGTCCAGGGATAAGATGGAGGAACTTTACACCCTGGAGTCACTTTAGTTCCTTTGCCCCCTACACAGAGAGCCTGGATTCTGAGGGAATGGCCCCTGGGAGAGACCAAGCCCCAGCCCAGGTGAGTGCAATCCATCCACAGGCTTGACCCACATCCACAATCCAGCCATATCCATGGACCTAGAGGATGGTCTGTGGAGCTAGTGATGTCTGCCTTATGGATCGTTCCTTTACAGAAAGAGCAGTAACAACCCTACCATCTTCTGTGTTTTAAGCTGCTTTATTGGTGCCCTGGTGTCTTGAGCATGGCTTGCCCTCCCCCATGCCCTCTGAGGTTCTTTCTGTGAGGCAATCAGAGATAAGTGACTGGCCTGGGGTCACACAGCTAGTAAGTCTCAAGTACCTGAGGCCTGATTTGAACTCAGGTCCTGCTGACTCCATGGTTCATCCTCTGTCTACTGCCCCACCTACCACTCCCCATTTGGTTTTAGCTTCCCCTTCATTACATGGTCTCTAGTACCAAGGGATCATATCTTTGCTGTCATTGTGCCTTCCCCTCCCCCTGCACACAGCTCCTCCTCCCTTGTGGCCAAGCTCTCCCCTGTAGTGGCTGAAGGTTCAGGAAAATCCTTCCCCTGAGTCTTGTCTGGGCAGCCCTGGAGCAGAGCCCTGAAGGCTCCTCCGGTTCCTGGCCTTTGTCTTGGGCTTATCAGAGGAGAATTTGTGCTGCTGGTGTTGCACGTGTCCTCCTGCCCCAGCTCCCACAAGCCTTCCCAGGTCTCTCTGAAGCTCTTGCCTGTACCAGCTCTTAGGTCAAGTCACTGAGCATTTAGAAAGGCCCTAGATATCCAAGCCCCAGATTTCTTGTGCAGACTGCTCTGGGGTCATCCTTCTGCCTCTGTGTTTCTAGGACCTACCCTGGCTCAGTGACCAAATGAAGGATGACTTCTCTGCTATTTTAAAGAGGCTCCTGGGATTCTCACCCTTGCCTCTGTTGGTCCTGGGCACCAGGACTAGCTTCACCAGAGACCTGTTATTGTACAGATTGGCTTCCTGGTAGGATAATTGGGTTTTCCCTGTGCAGTGTGCCATGTACTGGCAGAGACCATGAGAGCAACACAGAAAAGGAAGGATTGGCAGAGCCAGGTTAGTGTGTCAAGGTACCTCAGACAGCATCTTGGAAAGTGTGAGTCTCCCATAGGCTGGGAACAGGTTATAGCTTGACCTACAAAGGGGATAATGGGTGGAGCTAACTGCAGCCAATCCTTAATTGAAATGTTAAGCAAACATCAGAGGCTTCTAGGTCATACAGCAAGTAAAGGGGGTTTTATTTAAGTCTAGTTAAAAAGGCCATTCAATATGAATGAGTTCTTTAGCTTGAATAGACAAGAATCCCCCACCTCCATGCGGTAGCTCATCTGGTCAGCAGTGTGCCAGTGGAGGAAATCTATCATACGTGAAGGACCCTGATCTCACATGGATAGACTTTTGTGCCTCTAGCTTCCCAGGCAGCCACACTAGTGTGTCCAGAGACCCTTAGAATGTGTGTGTTCATCCTTCATTCCCAAAGAAGACCATGGCATCAGAGAAATAATGGCGATTTGCACTTGATTTTCTTTTGAGTGAGGGAGGGCTGTGCAGGTCACCAACCTCACTTCTCCTCCAGAGCCATCTGAATCCATTGACCAGATAATTCATCAGGATGACTGGAGATGACCCAGGATGAGGCAACTGGGCTTAAGTGACTTGCCCAAGGTCACAGAGCTAGTGAGTGTCAAGTGTCTGAGGTGAAATTTGAACTCAGGACCTCCTGACTCCTGTACTGGTGCTCTATCCATTGCACCACCTAGATGCCCCCTACCCTTAGAATACTGCTTGAAGGGAGATACATGGAGCCTTTGCCCACTCTGTGAGTCAGGTCCTAGGGGCACCTTTATCTGGGAGCAAAAAAGTCAAACTCTCTTAACCATGTGGCAGGGGAAGGACAGAACTCCAGAACATGGGCAGGGTGCTACCTTTAACAGCCATTAGGTGAGTGGTCAGTCTAATTTCAAGACTGGCTAAAGGAAGAAAATGAGCATTCATGATAAACCACCTACTAAGGCACTGAGTTAAGTACCTTAGCAATATCTCACGTGACCCTCACAAGAAGCCCAGTAAGGTAGGTACCCTTATCACCCTCTTAGTTTTACTTATGTAGTCTGTAACATTTTGGGGAAAACATTTCTTACATCATTTTAAATTCACATTTTTTTACATCAGAAATCAGAAATCTCTCCTTTCCCTTTCTGCTACATGCCCCTCCCCTTGCACCGAGATAGCAAGAAAAACTAACCCCTATTACAAAAATATATGTAGTCAAACTAAACAAAATTTCTCAATGGTTATACCTAAAGAAATTTATATCGGCTGATATCTTTGAGTTACCTCTGTCAAGAGGTACCTGACATGTCATCGTGACTCCTCAGGAACTGCTTGATCATTGCATTGATCAGACTTCCCATGTGTGCATACATTTGCAGCAGTCCAGGGCCACCTAATCATCTTCCCAGCTGCTCCCTCCCCCACTTTGAGAATACACCCAGTGTATACAATGTCATTCTGAAAAAAATAAATCCCCAGGGCCTGTGCCCTCGAAAGCATTTCTCCTTCTCTCCCTGCATCCTTCCCCTCTGGGTGGTGGGCACCATGGTCCTTCATCACTGGCCCTGGGGAGTCTGCGTTGGCCACTGTGCTGATTCAAGGTCAATGCCACAGTATCCCATTACATTGTTAAACTTACTTATTCGTCCATACCCCATTCATGACTAAACCCTCAGATTCTCTTTCTCTACAATGTCCAAAAGAATTATAAAACTGGAATTTGTTTTGTTTAGGCCTGGTCCCTCCCATAATCTATCCTTCTCCTTATTCCCCCTATCCTTTGTCCCCTTTCCCTCCTTTTCACTGGTGAGTCAAATGTATTTCTACGTGTATCTCTGTGCTGTGTGTGTTGCTTACTTCCTCTGACTGGAAGGCTGAGCTTCAGGCATTCGACATTCCCACCCACTCC
Organism: Notamacropus eugenii; assembly: GCF_028372415.1. Taxonomy (NCBI): domain Eukaryota; kingdom Metazoa; phylum Chordata; class Mammalia; order Diprotodontia; family Macropodidae; genus Notamacropus; species Notamacropus eugenii. The sequence continues at coordinate 762,066,741 of NC_092872.1, forward strand.
CCCCTCGTTTGGATAGATGCCTACTTGTGCCCCATCATTATGTGAGATCATACTTCTTAACCTTGCTTTCCATCCATTCACCTTCGTGTATTCCTCTTCCTCTCTTTCCATCTTTTCCTTAGGATCAAGACATAACAGATGTCTTTCTAACTTGATTTCCTCTATGAACCATGAGGGAGATCAGAGAGGACACACGTCACCTCCCCATATTTGAATAAAAGTAGTTTCTCTTTTATTTTTTTATTTCCGTAGACGGTTCATCCTTCTTTATTTTGCTACGTTTCAGTTCGCTTGTGTCTGAACTTCCAAAGCTCTGTGCAGTTGTGGTTTTTTCATCAAGAATGCCCAGAAGCCTTTCCTTCAAGGTTATTTCCCCCATAACATTATGCTCAGCTTTGTTGGTCATTAGATCATGTCCTTTACCTTCCAGGGTGTCCTGTTCCAAGCTCTGGGCTCTTTAAATAATGGTTATTGCCAAATTGTGTGTGATCTTGTGGCTCTTGGTACTTGAATTGTGGGGTTTTTTTCTGACTGCTTGCTGTGTTTTTCTCTTTCACTTGTTAGCTCTGTGTTTTTGTCCGTGGTGTTCCTGGGAGTTTTCATTCAGAGATTTATTTCAGGAGGTGATGTGTGGTTTATGTTGACTTTCTGCTCTGGTTGTAAGACATCTGGGCACTTTGAAGATTTCGTGAAATCTCCTATTGAGGTTCCTTTGTTTAATGGTACTTAGATAGTCCAGTGCTATTTAAATTTTCCCTTGTTCTCTTTTCTATGTGAATTGTTTTTTACTATGAGATAATGACATTTTCTTCTGTTTTTTTTCCACCTTTTGAATTTATTTTAATTTTTGTTATTGGCCTTATGACTGCTGTTTCTTTTACTCCAAGTTTTAGGGAGTTTGTTGCTTGACTGTGGTTTTGTGGCTCTTACCCCCTTGATCCCTTCTTCCACACCACTCATTTCTTTTCCATTTGTTTTCCCCCCAAGCACTCTCATTTCACTTAGAAATATGTTTAACTCTTGCTTCAGTCCTTCTAGAAATTCTGGTTGAGTTTGTGCCCAAGCTGTGTTTTTCAGAGGCCGTGCTTGTACATACGAGTCCCTCTTCTGTATCTGTGTCTCCAGTTCCTCTGCTTCCACAACCATTCATTATGGGATGTTCTTTATCTGTTGGTTCATTCTTTCAGCCTGCTTCCTCTGCAGCACCTGGAGGGAACGTCAGGGCTGCTCTTGTGGCTGCTTTCTTGGGATCCTGAGGGTTGTCTTATTCCAGGAACTTAGAGGCAGGATAGAGGCCTATGAGCTCTCAGTGTTCCCAAGGTAGTCTGATCCAGAGCAAAATAGCATTATTGCCTTCCTGCTTTGAGCTCTCTGTTTCTGACCTGGGTTTGAGTCTCCACAAGACTGGAGTGCTTCCAGGCTCTGCCCCTATTGGCCAACTGCTAAGCTCTGCTGGCTGGCTCAGGGGGCAAAATTGTAAGTTTCTCTTTTTTTGGGGATTCCTGCCCTTGTTATTTCATTGCAGGCTGGGCTGAAAATGGAAAGGCAGACCCTACTTGGTGCCCCAGGCCTGAGCCACACCCTGGTCCTGCAGGCTTCTGTCCTTTGCTTCATTCCCCAGGGTCTCCCTACCCAGGAATTCCACTGCTTGACACAGATTTCCTTGACCCTGGTTATGTGAGCTGGGCCTGGGTAGAGGGTGAGAGAGCTGCCAGTGGCAGCCATCCTGTTGCAGTTCCCTGATGTGGGTCTGAATCTTCTTTCCCTGTTACACAGAATCCCATTGCAGAAATGCTGCTTGTGCAGTGGCTCCCTCTCTAGACTTGTTCCAAGGGTCCATGGACCTCCTGTTTCCCTCCCTTTGCCAACCTGGGCCAAGGCCTCACAGGTGTTTGTGGTTTTCCCCATCAGGATTTGGTCTGGTACATTGCCCAGATCTCTTAGCTGTTTGTGGAGAGGAGTTCACTGCCTTGCTTCCTCCCTCTGCCATCTTGACTCTGCCAGGCCCACTATCCTCAGTTTACCTAAGTTGAGATTACTGACTCAGATGTTAAGGGATGTCCCCAGCATCACATTGGTCTTGGTGTCTGAGGCTTGATGTGAGCCCAGGCCTTCCCCAAGTTCAGTCTTCCTGACTCCTGCCCCAGTGCTCTCAGGAGAGGGTGAAGATGAAAAGGTCCTGGTAGAAATCTGGCACTGAGATAATTGATCAGCAAACCTTCATTAAGTGTTTGGGACACACAGAGACAAGGGACAGTACAGTTACTCAAGGACCTCACACTCTACTGGGGGATTGGGGAACATTGGAACTAATGAAAAGTGAGAAAGGACTAGAATTAAGAGGGGCTGGGACAGGGTTCCCATAGATGAGACTGAAGTAGGGACAGGAAGTCAGTGCAGCCACTAGGGCAGCTCGGTGGTGCAGTGGATAGACTTGCAGGCCTGGAGTCAGGAAAGCTGAGTTCAAATCTGGCCTCAGACTCTTACAAGCTGTGTGACCCTGGGCAAGTCACTTGTCCATGTTTGCCAGTTTCTTTCTCTATAACATGAGCTGGAGAAGGAAATGGCCAACCACTTGAGTATCTTTGCCAAGGAAACCCCCAAATCATGCAGAGGTGGGCCTGCCTGAACAACAAGTGTAACATTAGGGAAGGTAGTAGGCAGAGTGGAGGAGGAATGGTGTGACAGTGGGGCTGTCCAGTGAAATGGGACTGGGCACTGAAAATGTGTGGAGCCTCGAGATGGAGGGTCTTGTTTGGGAACAGCCAGGAGGCCAGGGTCCCTGGAGAGAGGAGCACATATAGGGAGGGACTAAGTCATAAAGAGCTTTGCATGACTTTTGTATCTGTATTTTGTACTGGTGGTTATTGAGTGGAGGGGCAGGGTGGTGCCATGGTCAGAGCCTCTTTAGGAAAACTGACTTTAGTGGCTGAATAGAAGACAGATTGGAGTGGGGAGAAGCTTGAGGCAGGTAGACCCACCAGCGGGGTATGGCAATAGCCTAAGTGTGAAGTGATGAGGGCTTGGGCCTGGGTGGGGGCAGTTTTAGGTAGGAGAGCAATGATCCAATTTGAGAGAAGTTGCAAAGGTGAAATCAGCAGAGGTGGACAACAGAAGGGATGTGAGGGAGAGAGAATATGAGGAACAGAGGGTGGAACCTGGCTTGTGGACACTTGGGCCAGGTGTTACCTGACATCTTGGTTGCTTACTTCCAAGTCCTGGATTGGACAGGTGAGAACCTGGGCCTCAAGGCAGCTCTAAGTGGAATACCTAGAGAGATGCATTGTTGGTCTGGCCCAGATCCCAGGATGGGAGCAGGGGCTCAGTCCCACCTCCTAGCCCAGCCTGAAGCATGCACAAGAATCATCAGGGCAGGCATCACAGTCTAACATGGGACCTGCGGAGCTTGCTAGCTGGCTGTCACTGACCAAGGTCACTAGATTTGCTATTTCCAAGAAGGCTGAAAAATAGCTCAGGAACCTGCCGAACTAATATCCTGTTATGGGCATGGGAAGCCTCCATCAATTGTCACAGATCAGACCCCTTGAGGAGCCCTGAACGTCTGCAGGTTCCCAGCCTGAGCTGTCCTGGAGATTCTGGGGGAGGCAGCATTCAGTATCCCCAAGAGTGCACAGGAGGGCCCAGAACACAGGCTCGGCTGGGAGCTGTCTCATCCCACTCAGTGAAGTCCAGATTCTGATGACCGTCTTTCTAAAATTCTCTGCATATTTCATGTAGAAACAACTTTATTTCAGTTTTCCAGGAAGCAAACTCGATCTTTTCTTTATCATTATTCTCTTTTCAGTGATTTTATTACATGTTTCTCCCCCCCCCCCAGAATGCAGTGTCCCTGCCAGCCTCTCATGGACTTTTCTTGATAAGGAAGAAATTTCACATCACCCTCTCTCTTTCTCCTCCAGAGATGACCCTGCCTCACAGATAGAATATACACTTTCTCCCCAGTTCCACAGTGAGACACATTCCATAATAAGACATTTTTCAGCTTTATTACAAGTTATGTTGTTTTCTCAAATTTGAATGTGAATGTGAATTTTCTCAAAATTCCATTGGATTCTTTCTGACTGTGATTTCAAAACTGCAAGATTTTCAAGAAATTTCATCCTATAAAGTGAGGAGGATTGGAATATTTAACTCTGAAGTGTCTTTTGCTCTGTTTTATATGACCTTGATGATTTAGGAGGCAGTGACATTTAAGGATGTGGCTGTGGACTTCACCCAGGAGGAGTGGGGCCTCTTGGACCATCCTCAGAAGGAGTTGTATGGGGAGGTCATGCTGGAGAATGCCTGGAACCTGCTCTCCCTGGGTAAGGACACTTCCCCTGCTCACTCTTAGTCTGCCATCAGAGGGAACACTTTCATTCCCTGGTATGCAGGCTTTGGAGCAGCTCTCAGTTATTAGAGAAAAGTGTATGTCTCCTGTGTCCAAGAGACAGGCTCCTCAGGCTACGTGGCTTTCCCAAAGAAAGTCTTTGCCTTGTGTGAGAGGAAGCTGAGGGTTTCCTTTGTTGCCCCTGATGCAGTCTCTTACCAGCTTCAAGTCAAAGGTCCAATCAGTGTGGAAGGATCTCAGACGTGGAACCAACCTCAGGGGTTATTGAGTCTGACCCCTCCCTGGACATGAGTTTTGCTGCCAAATCTCTGAAAACTGCTCAGGCAGCTTTTCCTTCCAACCCTTTCCTGCCCCTTCCTATTTGGGACGGGCCTAATATTTGGAACATTCTTCTGTTTACTAAGCCCACATTGGTAGCTCACAGCTCTCACTTGTGGCTGGTGTAGCAGGTTTGTCACCCTAAACTTCCAACACAGATGGTGGGAAAGGAAGGGAAGGGAAGAAGCATTTCTATTCACCTGCTGTTTGCTGTGAGCTGGGCCAAGGGCTTTCTGTACAATATTATGCCACTTCATCCTCATTATAACCTTCCAGGTTAGGTGATATGATTATGCCCATTTTACACTTGAGAAACTGAGGCAAACATAGGTTAAGTGGCTTGTTCAGGGGCACACAGCTGGTATGTGTCTGAGGATGCATTTAAACCAGGAGCCCAGGGCTCTCTCCACTGCACTACCAGCTGCCTCTGATTTCTAGACAGTGGAAAGTGTTCAATGAGTCCATACTTCTGTGGAGAAGGCGCACAAGGTCAAATTCTCTGGTGCCAAACTGGTTCCATAACCTCTACCCTGAACTCACCAGAAGCAATGTTATAGAAACTATCCTTCAGGATTCCTGGTAACTACCCTGGGGTGCTGGCTTGCTTGCCCCTGTGGATGCCAGGAGTAACAGAATGACTGAGAAATAGAATTTGGACTAACTAGGTTGAGTTTGCCAGCAGGAGACTGTCACCCAAGGAGGCAAACACCTCCTGAATTAACAGTACACAAGGTTTATATTGGGGTCAGGGAGTGACGATCCAGGTGGGGGGAGAGGGCAAAGGCTGGTTCATCAGGGTCTCTTGCTGGAGCTTGAGGCTGATCTGACACAATTACCCTTTTACCCAGTTGTGGGATTAGGAGTTTCTGCCAGAACAGAGCATGACAGGATGGGGGAGAGGGAGAGGCAGAGGCTTTGTCTTTATCTCAGAAGAAGTTGTAGAACGCATCCTACTTTGGGTTATTTCCATTACGAGCACTTATGGGTCAGTACAGACACCTTCACGTGACCAGAATGGAGCGATCCTCCAACTGGAGCAGCTCTGTCCACACCCCTTTCCCTAAATAGAACTACATTACAAGTTTTACTTAATCCTTCTCTCTTTGTGATTCCCCATGCCCAGGGCTGCCAGTTCCCAGAGAAGATGTGATCTCTTATTTTGAACAAAGGGAACTACCATGGATGTTGGAACAAGAAGTCCTGAGGAGCCGCTGCCCTGGTGAGTGAGATGAAAGCAGGTATATGAGAGCAGTGGGTATGAGAGGCTGCTATATGTAATGGTGAAGGAAGTACTATCTTTGGGGCCAGGAAGACCTGCCTTGGAATTCTTTTTCAGATTTTTTATTAGCAGTGGCATCCTGGGTCAGTTACTAAAGCATGGAGCCTCAGTTTCCCCAGGGGGTTAGACTCCATGACCTTTCCGCTCCCCTCCAGCAGTAAATTTATCATTTTATAAGAAGTTACTATTTGTAACTTGGGGAATGAAATCTCCTGAAAGGGCCAAAAGGGGTTACATTCTCCAATGTGAGCTCTTTCTTTGACCTTCTTCAAACCAACAAACATTCATTAGGATCTTGCTGCATACCAGGCCTTTTGCTAATCCCTGGGGTCGTAAGAGATGCAAGGGAAGTCCTCAGCACTCCTGGATTTCTCAGTCTGGTGAACGGTCCAGCAACTGTGTAGAAAGCCAATATGGCCAGGTTAAATTGGAGCTGGGCAAGAGAGGGAAGGCCCTAAAGTGGGGAAGACTGGGAAGGGCTCATTGTGGAACATGGGCTGCAGCTGGGGTTCAGGGCAGCCAACATGAGCATTCTAGGCCATCATGAGAAAAACAACAGGGGTCAGGATGTGGAGTGTCCTATTCACAGAAGGGAAAGGAAGCCCATACTATTGGATTATAGTATATGTGGGTGGGGGCAATAGGGTGGACAAAAAAAGCCTGAAAGAGTAGGAGATGGGGAGGTCATGAAGTGTTTTAGCAACCCTAGGGAGGATTTTATATTGCATTCTATTGCCGGGGAGCCAGAGGAGGTTTTGCGTGAGTGGTGACATGGTCAGGTGAGAGCTTTAGGAAAATGAACTTGACAGATGGGTTGATCATTGACTCAACTCAAGGGAGATGGGACAGCCAGAACAACCAGCAGGCTGTGAAATACCTTTGGTGTGAGGTGATTGAGGCCTGAAACAAGACAGTGACAGCGCTGGGACAGAAGGAGTGTAGGGAAGAGATGTCACACAAGTGGAATCCCAGGACTCTGCTCCAATGGGAATATGGAGACCAGGACTGTGCATGTGTGAGAGTGAATGAGGAGAGCATCACACCTCATCTCTGAGCCTGGATTACTGAGGATGCCTCAGATAACATTAGGCACGTAGGCAGATGGGAGGATTGGGGGAAAGAGAATGGGTCTCATTTTACATGAGGTAGAAAGGGGACCAGGAGAGAGTAGTGTCACTAAAGCTTTGAGAGGAGACTATCAAGACAAAGGGGGTGACTGACAGTGTCAAAGCCTGCAGAGAAGTCAGGAAGAATGAGAATCAAGAAAAGTCCATCGAATTTATCAATTTCATGAATATTGCTAATGTTCGAGAAATATGTTTCAGTAGAACAATAAAGTTGGGGGCCATACTGCAGAGAGTTTCAAAGAGAACAAAGGAAATGACTTAGAGACCCTGGTTGTAAATGGCTGTCTCTAGATATTTGACCATGAAATGGAGCAAAGATATTGGACAATATCTCAAGGGGCTACATGGTTCATTGATAGTATTTTGATAGAAATGGTTTTATTTGAGACAACAGAAGATGAGTAAAAGTTCAGATACTAGGGGAAGAATGTACCAAGGTAGATGAGGAATGGAATGGGATTATTTGCACATAAAGTGATTTGCTTTAGCAAGCAAGAGAATGACCTTTGTATCTGATACCGAGACCAAAAAGGAAGAGAAGGCATCTGAGTGATGTGAGATAAGGAGCATAAGTTCTTGATAAATGTCCAATTTTTTTCAATGAAATAGGAGGCAAAGTTCTTAAGCAACAAGGTATGGATTGGTGGGGTGGGGGGAGAGAGAAAAAGCTGGTTAGGGATGAATAAAAATATTTGAAAAGGCTGCTGTGGTGAGTGGCATGGGGGGTTAAGTTAGTTAGGGAGATGTCAAAGGACTGCCTTGCCACAATGAGGGTCCAGCTGAGATTGTGCAGCCTAAATCTGTAGTGGACCTAGGAAGCCTGCTTTCATGGAATTCTCTCTCTCATTCAGCAACACCAGTTGCAGTGAAGACTGCTGCCTTACTTGAAGTAATACAGGGCTAAGCTTTACATAAATCATCACCCAAGTCCCTTGCCTTACCTCTGTGGCTCAAACTTTGCCCCATTCTTGGAGAGTTATTGTCCAGGTTCATGTATGTGACAATGACTGCAGTTTATGGAGTTGGGAGGTAGAGACTTGAAGGTATCTCCTGGTATGAGACCCTTTAGGATCCTACAAAGAGACTGATCTTCAGTGTTGGGTCTGGTCAGGTTCCATCTGGGTTAGAACCTAACAAAGGTGACGACCTAGAGGTGAGTGAGTGCAAGAAAGAGACCATGATAGAAGCCAGAACATGCATTTGACAAGTAGGAGAGAGGCCAGAGTGAAGGGGTTAAGGTGGAGCCTGGGGCCTGCTGTCAGCCCTCGGCCTGGTCAGGCAATTAGTAAAGATTGATTAAGCCCCTTGTGTTTTAAACATGTGCTGAACTCTGAGGGTACATAGAAAGGCAAAAGGAAGTCTCTGTTCTCAGGGAGCTCTGAATCTAATATGAAAACATGGAGATAATTGAAGAAGAAGCAACAGGAAATGAAGCTTACTCTGAACTGATCTCCTTGAAAAGAGACTGTTTTGGAGTGGAAATATATTTAGTTCAACAAAAAAATGAGAACACAAGAGTGAGGACAATAACAGTCTAAGTAGAACAGAATTGGGGTTAGTCTAAATCAAAATCACAGTGCTAAAAATAATAGCATCTATAGTCTTATGACTGTATTGATCAGAGAAACACAAATGAAAACAACCCTGAGGTACTACCTCACATCAGTTAGAGTGGCTAATATCACAAAAAGGAAAATGTTGGATATTGGAGAGGATGTGGGAAAACTGGGACAGCAATGCACTGTTGGCGGAGTTGTGAACTGATCCCACCATTCTGGAGAGCAGTTTAGAACTTTGCTCAAAGGGCTACAACATTTTGCATACTCATTGATCCAGCAATACCACTGCTAGGTCTGTGTGCCAAAGACATTCCCAAAAAAGTGGACAAAGATGTATTTGCACAAAAATATTCATAGCACTTCTTTTTGTGGAGAAAAGAATTAGAAATTGAGGGGATGCTCATCAGTTGGGGAATGACTAAACAAGCTGTGACATATGGTTGTAATGGAATATTGTTGTGCTATAGGGAATGACAAACACGATGATACCTGGAAAACCTGGAAAAGCTTACATAAACTGATACGTAGTAAAAAAAAAAAAAAAAAAAAAAAAAAACCAGAATGAGAAGAACAGCAGGATGGTTCGATGAAGACCTATGAATGACTTGACTTTTCTCAGCAATGCAATGATCCAAGACAATTCCCAGTAATGGAAATTCATTTTTTCAATTCCTTAACCAGTCAACAAAGTGAATTGATGGTTACCCTTTTAAAGATTATTTTTCTAATTTTTCATGAAAAATAGTGTGTTAAATGATAAATGAACCTGAAGATCAGTTGCACAGATTTTTTTTTTAACAGTGTTCCTATTTAAAACTTCCTTCATAAGGACAGGATTCCTTTAGAGATAGCTTTTTTTTTCTACAACCAGAAAACCTACTACACTTTCATTGAAGCTCTCTTGAATGACTAATCTGTGTGGCCGGTGGTTCCTTTGAGAAGCTCACAGGGAGGTGAATAATAACATAGGTGGAGGATAGGTTCATATCAGAAAGTCACCTTAGCATTTCAGTGAGGGCCTCTTTAAGGTTGGTTTTTGTACAAAGATTGTAGGGGTCAGTGATGTTTTCACTGTGGCCTCTACTGGGCATGCATAGCAGTCATGGGTCCAAAGAGCCTGTTATCTCTGCTACAGGAATGTCAACCTCAGTAACATCTTGATCTGGAAATTACAGCGTTGATGAGATGTCATTACAAGTTAACCCACGAATGAGAGGGCTACTCTGGTGCAGAGACAGCCAGTCAGTGAGGGTCTGTGTATGCCCGTGATCATTTGCACATGAATGTCCAACCTTCCTACAAGTTTGGAAATAATTTGATGTCTGGTGGGGAAATGGAAAGAATGTTGTGCATAGTCAGAAGCAGTCAGAGTGTGAGGTTCCCATTGCATGAATCCCCAAAGTATTATATGCCTGACCATAGCGATTTGGAATCACTACAGAAAGAATCCCATCATGGTTAAAGTATGCACATGTTTTTTGTACCATAAGATAAATATCTTAGACACAAAATTGGGTGATTATTTAGTGCTTATGGTGCCAATGACAGATTGTTAGTTCAAAACCTTTGGACCACTGTCTAGAACCTCTAAGAGGTTTGTGAACTGCTAAATTGGAAATATCATCAAGAGTACTTATACTGAAGAATGCTGTCTGCTTCTTTACAAAAGGATGGTAGACCCAAATTTGTGTATGAGACACATATTTTCAGATGTGGGAAATGGCATGCATTTTTAAAGGTGTGTTTATTAGGGGGATTTTTTTTTTAGTAGAAACTGATTTTATTTTTTAATATGATATTTTATTTTCCCCTTGTAAAGGCAAGCAAAGTAGAATCTTTTGCTATTTTTGTTTCAATATGATCAAGTGCCCCGGATTGAATAATGCGATTAAAGAAAATCTTTCCCACTCATTAATGGGCCTGGGAAGATTTGTAGGCAGGTCCACACCTTTTGTTAATGAGGCACTGGTTCTCAAGGGTTGTGATGCTCTTTGACTCTAAAAAAATGTATAAATACTCTGAGTTGAGGTTTTACTTTAGGGTTTAGTTTTTGGAAGAAGCTTTGTGTACCAAATGAGACTCTGGGAAGCCGCTATGCAGCACCTCGGCTTTGAAAACCCAGACGTTAGTGGTTCCCTCTCTGGTAAGTGTGTATGTATGTAATGGTCAGACAGTTGGAAGCATGTCTGTTGGTTTTGATTTCTCTGTATTTTCTCTGAAGTTCAGGTTTTTCCTCTTAACTAAGTGAATGATACATGTGCTTGATTAAAGTGACCCCCTCAAAAGTTTCCTTTCCATTTAGAAAATCAAATCGAAGAACCTGTGAGGGCAGGCCCTCCTATGTATGTTGGGTTGCTTGCTTTTTTGTCCCTATTAGATATTAATACGATTTTAATTTTTAAATTTGATTTAATTTGATTAAATTTAAATTTAATTTAAAATTTAAAATTCCTTCAGTTCTTCCCTTCTCAATTCCATAAGATGATAAGCACTCTTACATGACTTATACATGTACAGTCTTTATTACAAGGATTTTATTTTTATTGTAGTGAGCAGAGGCATTTAGAGATGTTTTTTAAAAAAAGAAAATAAGTAATTACTATCAAAATAAGTCAGTAGGCCAACAGGCAGCTGGGTGGTGCAATTGGTAGAGTACTGGCCATGGAATCAGGATCATCTGAGTTCAAATTCAGCCAGAGACACTTTACACTTAGTAGCGGTGTGACCCTGGACAAATCCTTTGACCATAACTACCTTGCAAATTTTTTTTTTTTTTCAAAAAATTTAAATAGGCCAGAAGACTACTTTTATGTTTTATATAAGTAGAAAAAAAACAGTACTGGTATTCTTTATGTGACCTCAGATATTGCAACAGAAAAAAATGATTGCAAGTAGTTACTAGGGATATTACATTATATTTACAAATATGAGAAGTCATGAAATACTTTGAATATTTTATATATATGTATATATACACATACCAAATGGCATAATATCTATGAAGAAATGGTTGAAAGTACAAATAATGAAAGTGAAAAGGAAAGATTGAATGGAAGAAACCTTTCCAGGACTGTGGACAGAGCATGCTAAGTCCCAGGTTTGAGTTCATGTCTCACATTTGGGATTTCGAGTCAAGTCACTCAGGCATTTTGAATTTATGGCCTTCGTTTTTGTAGAAAGCCTCTGATGGGTCTGTGATGCATTGTGGCATTTTCAAATGTTTCAGATGGGATAAGAACACTCTGCCTCTGTCACAGGTTAGTTGTGAGGATCCAGTACAATTGTGTGTGAAGCTCTTTGTAAATTAAATCATCCTTGGAATGTGAAATCCTTGGCATTTTGAAATAATTAGTTCTGCCAATTTGAAGACTTTTGAAGTGTGAAGACCTTTCTCTTTGCCTGGGAAAAGAGAATGTAAAGGAGTTTATATTCTGCCAATGGAGGGGAGGGCATATAGTTATATATGTGTCTATGCGCGTATGTTTTCTTGCTTGTTTCTTTCAGAAGGAGAGATCAGACTTGAAATGAAGAAGACTCCTGCAGACCTAAGCCTTTTTGTGGAAGAAACTCAGGAGCAAAGATTCATGGGTGATGGTCCCTGTGACTTTACTTGGAAAGAAATCTGTACTCATCATCAGGGAATCCACTCTGGAGAGAAACCTTATGGATATAATCAATGTGGAATGGCTTTTACACAGTGGAGTCACATTGCTGAACATCAGAGAATCCATGCTGGAGACAAAACTTGTGAATGTTATCAGTGCAGAAAGGCTTTTATAGAGGGGACTCATCTTAATGAACATCAGAGAATCCACACTGGAGAGAGACCTTATGGATGTAATCAATATATAGAGGCTTTTATACAGTGGAGTCAGAGAATCTACATTAGGGAGAAACCTTGTGAATGTAGTCAGTGTGGAAAGGCCTTTACACAGAAAAATCATCTTAATGAGCATCAGAAAATCCACACTGGAGAGAAACCCTATGAGTGCAGCCATTGTGGAAAGGCTTTTCGAGTCAGGTACAGTCTAGTTAATCATCAGAGAACTCATACTGGAGAGAAACCTTATGAATGTCGTCAGTGCGGGAAGGCTTTTAGCGTCAACTCCAGTCTAGTTAATCATCGGAGAATCCACACTGGAGAGAAGCCTTATGAATGCAGTCAGTGTGGAAAGGCCTTCACACAGAGGGGCAGTCTTAGAGTACATCAGAGAATTCACACTGGAGAGAAACCTTATAAATGCAACCAGTGTGGAAAGGCCTTCAGAGGCAGCTCCAGTCTTGCTGAACACCAGAGAATCCACAATGAGGAAAAACCTTATGCATGTAATCAGTGTGGTAAAGCTTTTACAAAGAGAGCCTACCTTAGATTACATCAGAAAATTCACACGGGAGAGAAACCTTATGAATGTCATCAGTGTGGTAAAGCTTTTGCACAGAGGTTCAGTCTTACTGTACATCAGAGAATTCACACTGGAGAGAAACCTTATAAATGTAATCAGTGTGGAAAGGCCTTCAGAGGCAGTTCCAGTCTTGCTGAACATCAGAGAATCCACACTGAGGAGAAACCTTATGAATGCAGTCAGTGTGGTAAAGCTTTTACCCAGAGGGCCCATCTTAGTGTACATCGGAAAATTCACACTGGAGAGAAACCTTATGAATGTCATCAGTGTGGAAAGGCTTTTACAAAGAGGGCCAACCTTAGATTACATAAGCGAATCCACACTGGAGAGAAACCTTATGAATGTAATCAATGTGGAAAGGCTTTCAGATGCACCTCCAGTCTTGCTAGACATCAGAGAATCCACATTGGAGAGAAACCTTATGAATGTAATCAATGTGGAAAGGTTTTTATAGTCAACTCCAGTCTAGTTAAACATCAGAGAATCCACACTGGAGAGAAACCTTATGAATGTATTGAGTGTGGAAATGCTTTTACACAGAGGGCCCATCTTACTGTACATGAGAGAATCCACACTGGAGAGAAACCTTATAAATGCAATCAGTGTGGAAAGGCATTCCGAGGCAGCTCCAGTCTAGTTAAACATCAGAGAGTCCATCGTGGAGAGAATACAGTCCATGTGATAAAGCCTTCGGGCAAAAGTCAGCCCTTTTTTCACATTAGAGAATTCATATAAGATACAAATCTCATCACTGACATGATTAAGGAGAGACATGTAAATGGATGTAATGTTAGTGGAATGTGAAGATTTGTTAATGGAATGGGAAGATATGACCTGCTTTGAGCTTGGGTTACATGTAGCCTGTGGTGTGAGCAGCTTGCTGAATGGGTAGAACAGGAAGTGAGAGTTGAGGCAGAGTTAGGAGAGAGTAGGCAGAGCAGCTAGAGTGAGTTTGAGGGAGACTTGACTAAGGGAGCTTGTTTGTGGAGAGATCTGATGGAGGGAAGTCTTGGGGGTGATGGTGCTCCCTGCATTGCTAATGTGTACAAATTTCTTTTTTACAATGATGGATTTGTATTTCTAATATCTGAATAAATATCTTGGTTTCCTCTTTGAGGAAGAAATTGTGTTATATTTTACAATTCAAACCTGAAAGTGCATGTGCATATTGATAGCAGTTGCTGTGGGTATCACATATAATGGAATACAGAACTTTGTAGACAGCAGAACATTCTGCATACAAGCCATTCATGGACTCAGTGTGAAGAAGGTCTTCAGTCAGAAATCATCTCTTATCCTCTCATGAGGATTCTGTTAACAGGATTTTTACTGAGCCAATCTCTTACCTGAGAATGCTTCAACCACACAAAGTAGGCTTAGAAGCATGAGTACCAGAATCAAGTCCTTTAATCAGTGTCAGGGTAAGGAATGTTCCCTTAGCTGAAGTGAAAGCATATGTTTTATACTTAAGTGACAACTGGGGAAGCAGGGATGGGGAGGGTGGATTACAAACAATCTTTTAGTGGTTTCCCAAGAGAAACCCACAAGTCCCACAACAAAGAAGTTCTGGAGTCACATCTTTGGGGGTTGTGACCTCCTACCCTAAAGTAGAGAACCAGAGTTCTGTGAGGGGAACAGGTTCTACAATCTTTCATTGGCTTCACTTAAGATCCAGTGATTGTCACTCTTGTCCGAGTTTTGATTCATCAGTTTAAGCTGCATTATGAACTCTGACTCTCAAGTCAGAGAACCGGTTCTTGAAAAAATTAAATTATTAGTGTATTCGTTACATATATATCAATTAATATGAAAATTGAGTTCCTTTCTCAGTACATACTAGGAAGAAACCTTCTGAATGTGCTCCATGTGGACATGCCTTTCTCTAGAGCATAAAGGTCATTGGTGAAGGTTGAATTTTGTGCCTGATTATAACATCATGGTGAAATAAGGGGAAATAAATCATGCTATCCTACTACCTTGCAAAACCAGAAAAGGAGGAAATAGGCTCATAAACTGAAGGAAAACATCTGGATGTTCTCAAAAACAGAATATCTCCAGAATTAGGAAATGAACTCATGTCAATATTATGTCAGTTGGGGGAAAACATTTGGTGAAGGGAAAAAAATCAGAGGTGTTTGATCAAGAGTATAAAAACTGGAGTAATTTGGGGAAATTTTGTGGTCTCCTGTAGGCTACCTATGTGCATATATTAGCCTGTGTTTAGGGTACTGCATATGATAATCAAGAAACTGCTCATTCACTGATTTTTGTGACCCAACAATCCTGGTGATGAGGAGGAGATTCCCCAGATGGAACTGAGGTAGAACAGAACCATTGTGTGAAAAAGCAGCCTCTCATGGGCAGTAAGAGGCCCTGCCATTTCTATCTGTCTAGTCTCCCAAGTTTGTTCCTGCTCCATCAGTCTAGCAGGGGAATTGAAAGAGCAACCAACCACATAAGAGGCTTTTTTTTTCCGGTCTGCAGAAATGTATAGTGTCATCAAAGGTTAAATTTATGACTTTAAGAAGGGAGGTGGAACCATGATGGCCAATTAAGGGCAGAAACTCACCTGAACTCTCCCAAATCTTCGTCAAAACAACTTTAAATGATGCTTTGAGTCCAATTCTGGAGGGGAAGAACCAACAAAAAGTCAGGATGAAACAGTTTTCCAACCCAAGACAAGAGGCCACAGGAAAAGTGATGGTGGTTGGGTCTGGAGACCAGTGTGGTGAAGGGCACACTTCACCAAGGCAACAGCAGCACCTTGGAGAGCTCTTAGCTCACTGACAGTAAAGGGGTCAGTAATTAGAAGGAGATCATAAGGATCCCTGTGTAATGTTCATCAATTACTAAGGCCTAAAAGGCTCAGGTGTTTGTAGCCACAGGGTGGGGACTTCTTTGTGGGGTCCCCAGCACTGACACCCTGTGATCAGGGACCTGATGCAGACCCTCAGGTGGTGACAAGTAAAAACCTACAGGTTGGGACTTATGAGTCCCAGCATTTACACTTTAGTCAGGGTTAGGAACTGATTAAAACCCCAGTTTTTAATTAAAGTAATTTTCATTGCTTGGTGAAAAGTCAAAATCCAGAAGAAAATAAGATATTGACCAAATTCCCAAAGGGAACCATCCTGCCAAGGGGACAACAGCTGGCCATAGGTCTATATTATGGGCCCTAAAGATGCAGTTATTTAACTAATTGGAAGAAATTATCCCAAGATGACCCCTATCACTGTTGGCCAACATGGGGCTCTTTTGAGCAGAATACAATTAATTACCTTAAGAAATGGGATGCTTTTAATAAACGGCTCCCCAAGACCACCAAAGGAGATGCCTCTTGTAACTTGGATTCTTTTAAGGAAATGTTCAATAGGATAAAAAAGCGTTCTCTCCACTGCATTACCAGTTGCCTCTGATTTCTAGACAATGGAAACTATGCAATGAGGCCATCCTTCTATAAAGAAGGTGCTCAAGATGAAGTTCTCAGGACCTAAAATGGTTCCATGTTTTTCTCCTCCACTTCTTCCAGAACTAGTCAGAATTAAAGGCATGGAAACTATCCTTCAGGGTTACTGGGAACCCCCCTGGTGTCCTGACTTGCATGCCCCTTTTTCTAGGTCTGCCTTTTGTGGCTCTAAGCAAGATCACATTAGAGACGGGCTCAGTAAAATTCCTGTTAACAGAATCCTCTTGAGTCTTTCCCCTGAGGGCAGGGCCTGAGTCTTTCCAACTCCAAGGTCCAGGAATAAGATAGAGAAAGTTTACAAACTGGAGTCACTTTGGTTCCTCTGCTCCCTAGACAGGGAGCCCAGGTTAGAAAGGACCAAGCACCAGTCCAGGTGAGTGCAGTCCATCCACAGGCTTGACTCACATCGGCAATCCAGCCATGTCCATAGACATAGAGGATGGTCTGTGAAACTGGTGACAGCTGCCTTATGAATTGTTTCTGTACAAAGAGGCATGAAATTGGATAGAGCAGTAACAACACCGTCCTGCTCACATCTTCTGTGTTTGAAGCTGATTCATTGGCACCATCCTGTCTTGAGCACTGCCTGCCCCTACCCCGGTTCTTTCTGTGAGGGGATCAAGGTTAAATGACTATCCCAGGGTCAAACAGCTAGTAAGTTTTAAGTACCTGAGGCTGAATTTGAACTCAGTTCTTGCTGACTCCATGGCCAGTGCTCTATCTACTGCTTCACCTACCATTCCCCATATGGTTTTAACTTCCCCTTCATTACAGCTGAATGACAAGGGTGGCCCCTTCATTCCTTAGTCTCTATTACCCAGGGATTGTATCTTTACTGTCTTTGTACCTGCCATCTCCCCCTCCCTCTACACAGAACTCCTCCCCATCCTTTTTCTTCCTTGTGGCCAAGCTCTCCCTTGTGGTGATTTGATCCTTCCTCCCTAGTCCTGAAGGCTCCTCCAGTCCCTATCCTTTGCTGTATGATCATTAGAGCGGAGCTTGTGCTCCTGGTGCTACTCATGTCCTCCTGCCTCAGCTCCCACAGGCCTTCCCAGGTCCCTCTGAAGCCCTCTCCTTTACCAGTTCTTAGGTCAAGTCAATGAGCAATTAGAAAGGGCCTAGTTATAAAAGCCCCAGATTTCTTGTATATAGACTGCTCTGGGGCCATCCTGCTGCTCCTGTTTCTAAAACTATCCTGGCACAGTGATTGAATGATGGATGGCTTCTCTACTGTTTGAAGGAGGTGCCTGGGATTTTCTTCCTTGCCTCTGTTGATCCTGGGTCTCAGGACTAGCTTCACTACAGACCCTATCACTGTGCAGATTGGCTTCCTGGTGGGATAATTTGGTCTACCCTTTGCAGAGTGTCCCATGTGCTGGCAGAAACCATGAGAGCAACAAGGAGAAAAGGAAGAACTGACAGTCAAATTAGCGTGTCAAAGTACCTCAGACAGTGTCTTGGAAAGTCTGGGTCTGCTATAGGCTGGAGCAGATTCTACCTGGGAAGGTAGTAATGGATGGAACTGACTTAAGCCAATACTCAATTTAGATGTTAAGGAAAAATCAGACATTCCTAGGTCATTCAACAAGTAAAAAGAGCTTTATTTAAGCAAAGCATTAAAAGAACATTCAATAAGGATGTTAGAGTTCTTTAGCTTGAATAGACAAGAATCCTTTCACCTCTACATGAGAACTCATCTGGTCAACAGAGCAATGTGTGGCAGTGTGCCATTTGGGGAAATCTTTCCTATGGGAAGGATTCTGATTTCACATGGATAGACTTTTATGCCTCTAGCTTCCCAGGCAGCCACACTACTTTGTCTAGAGACCTTTAGAATACTGTTTAAGGGGAGGCACATGGAGCCTTTGCCCATTATGTAAGTCAGGTGCTGGGGTCAGCTTCATCACCTTTCTGGGAACAAAAAAATATAATGGCCTTACTACGTGACAGAGGAAGGACAGAACTCTAGGAAACAGTGGCCCCTTCATACATGGAGAGGGTGCTGCATTTATTATCAACCACCTACTAAGTGCCAGGCATTGAATTAAGCACCTTAGCAATATCTTACTTGACCCTCACAACCAGCCTTGTAAGGTAGGTATTATTATCACTGTCTTATTTTTACTTATGTTGTCTGAAATATTTTTGGGAAAACAGTTTTTACCTTATTTCTAAATCCAATTTCTTGTACATCAGAAATTACCCTTCTCTCCCTCCCGTTTCTTCCACATGCCTCTCCTCCTGCATTGATATACCAAGAAAAACTAGCCCCCATTACAAGAATGTATGTAGCCAAGCTTAACAAAATTTCTCAATGGTTTTAGCTAAAGAAAATTATATCAGCTGGTACTTTGAATATCATGAGTCATCATGAGTCCTCCAAAATTGATTTATCATTGCATTGGTCAGACTTCCAATGTGTTTATATACACGTATGTATGGATACATACAATAGTATCAGTCAAGTTCCACCTAATTATCTTTCCACCTGCTCCCTCCTCCACACTGAAGACAGAAGAAACGCAAACCCATCCCACACAATGTATAGTCAATCTGAAAAAAAAAAAATTCACAGGACCTATGCCCTAAAAATATTTCTTTTATACCTGAGTCCTTCCCCTTTAACTTTAGCCCTCTGGAATCTTGGTTGGCTACTATACTTATTTAAGGTCAATGCAACAGTATTTCATTACATTTGTTAAACTTACTTATTCATCCATACCCCATTTATGAAAAATCCTTCAGATTTTCTTTCTTTGCCACCTCAAAAAGAATTTTAAAAATGAAATTTCTTTTGCTTAGACCTAATCCCTCCCATAATCACTAGCTTCCTTCTAATTTCTCTTTTCCTTTCCCTTCTTTTCACTAGTGAATAAAATGTATTTCCATACATAATTCTGTGTTGTGTGTGTGTTCTTCCTTCCTTTTACTAGAGGACTAATGTTCAGGAATAAGATGTTCCCACCCACTCCCACCTCCTTGTTTGTATAGATATCTACTTATGCCCCATCATTAAGGGAGATATTTCCTAAACTCCTTTTCCTTCCCCACCTTAATGTATTCCTCTTCCTTTCTTTCCATCTCTTCCTTAAAATCAAGCCATAACAGAACCTCTTCCAGGTATTTTCTAATTTTATTCTCTCTGTGAGACCCGAGGAAGATCAGAGAGGACACATATCACCTCCCCATATTTGAAGAAAAGTGATTTATCAACATTTTATTCCCCTAGGCTAGTTCATCCTTCTTTACTTTCTTATGTTACTCTTCAGTTGTACTTGAACTTGAAAACCTCTCTGAAGTTATGGTCTTTTCATCAAGAATGATTGGAAGTCCTTTCCTTAAGAGTCATTTTCCACTTGTATCACTGCACTCAGTTTTGTCAGGTATATTACTCTTGGTTATAAGACCATATCCTTTACCTTCTAGGGTATCCTATTCCAAACTCTGTGCTCTTTAATGATGGTTATTGTCAAATTGTGTGTGATCCTATGTGAGGCTCCTTGGTACTTGAATTATTTTTTTTCCTTCCTACTGCTTGCTGTTTTTTTCTTCATTCACCTGTGAGTTCTGTGTTTTTGGCAATGGTGTTCCTGGGAGTTTCCATTCAGAGATTATTTTCAGAAAGTGATCTGTAGTTTAGTTTGACTTTCTGTTCTGTTGTAAGACATATGGGCAGTTTTAAGATTTCTTGAAATCTTCTATTGAGGCTCCTTTGTTTAATGAAATTCAGATAGCTCAATGTCATTTATATTTTCCATTCTTCTCTTTTCTGTGTGAGTTGTTTTTTATTATGAGATAAGTGACATTTTCTTCTGTTTTTTTTCACCTTTTGAATTTGTTTTAATACTTGTTATTGCCTTGTGGGTTGTGTTTGTTGCATTCAGTTTTAGAGAATTTGCTGCTTAGCCATGGTTTGTG
Organism: Notamacropus eugenii; assembly: GCF_028372415.1. Taxonomy (NCBI): domain Eukaryota; kingdom Metazoa; phylum Chordata; class Mammalia; order Diprotodontia; family Macropodidae; genus Notamacropus; species Notamacropus eugenii. Next base: position 762,087,162 of record NC_092872.1, read on the forward strand.
GCTCTTCGGTAAGCTGTTGCTTCCTTGATTCTTGCTTCCACACCACTCACTTCTTTTCCCTTCAGGCACTTTCATTCCACTTAAAAACATGTTTAACTCTTGCTTCAGTGCTTCCAGAAATTCTGGTTGAGTTTCTGTCCAAGCTCTGTTTTTTGGAGGCCGTGCTTGTAGCTATGAGTCACTCTTCTGTAGTTGTGTCTCCAGTTCTTCTGCCACCATAACTGTTCATTATGGTGAAGTTTTTCTTTATCTATTAGCTCATTCTTTCAGCTTTCTTCCTCTGAAGCACCAATAAGAGTGTTGTCTTATTCTAGGGATCTCAGGGGCAGGATAAAAGCCTATGTGTTCTTAGTGTTCCCAAGGTGGTCTGATCCAGAGCAAAATAGGATTATTGCCCTCCTATTCTGATCTCTATAAGTTTCTGACCTGTTTCTATGCAGAGTGAACTGCTGCCAGGCTCTGTCCCTATTGGCCAAATACTAAGCTCTTCTGCCTGGCTCAGAGGAGCAGAATTGTAAGGTTCTCTTTATTTTGGGATTCCTGCCCTTGTTATTCCGCTGCAAACTGGGCTAGAGATTTGAAGGCATACTCTGCTATGCATCCCAGGTCTGAGTTTCACCCTTGCTTCTGCAGGCTTCTGCACTTCCTTGCTTCATTCCCCAGGGTCTCATTACCAGGAATTCCACTGCTAGGCACAGATTTCCTTGACCCTGGTTATGTGAGCTGAGCCTGGGTAGAGGGTGAGAGACCTGCCAGTGGCAGCCATCCTATTCCAGTTCCCTGATGTGGGTCTGAATCTTCTTGCCCTGTTACTATGATTTCATTGCAGGAATATTCCTTCTACAATGTCTTCCTCACTAGATTTGTTCCAAGGGCCCACAAACCTTCCCTTTTGCCCTTTGTGCGAACCTGGCCCCAGGATTTCCAGGTTTTTTTTAATTTCCCTCATCCAGAATTGGTCTGGTTGACTGCAGTGCTTCCTCACTCTTGACTCTGCCATGCCCAGAGACATCACCTTCATTTTACATAAGTTAAGAAAACTGACACAGATGTTAAGCAATTTGTCCAGCGTCAGACAACTGTTAGTGTCTGAGGCTTGATGTAAGCCTATGTCATCCCCTTCCTGACTCCTAGACCAGTGTTCTTGGGAGAGGAGGAAGAAGAAAAGCTCCTGGAAGGAATCTGGCACTAAAATAATTGATCAACAAACATTCATTAAGAGCTTGGGACACACAAAGAGGCAAGAGACAATTCAGTTACTGAAGGATCTCACAGTCTATTCAGGAATGGTGCAAAATAGAAACCAATCAAAAAAGAGAAAGCAGTAGAATTAATAGGGGTTGACCCAACCACAAGTCAAGTGACTTGCTTCATCCAATTGAATTATGTTCAAAACCAATTTCTCCAGACACCTGTAACTTAGAATTCCCCCTTTCTACTGTTAAAATACACTCTGTAAATCACTCCTTAACTTCTGAGTACTGAGAAATCAGATAACCTGACTTGTTAGCAATAGCTTGCCTTGCAAGTAAACAAATCTTCATACTTAGAATTTTGATACTCAGACTCTCTTTAAGATACTAAAGAAAGGCAAGCAATAGAACACCCAACATACATGTGAAATCATGCAAAGCAGATTTCCATACCAATTGTGTTGTCAGAAAACAAAAACCTGCTTCAACCTGCACACAGATCACAGATTTCACCACTTCTCTCTCTCTCTCTCTCTCTCTCTCTCTCTCTGGAGAACATTTTCATCATGACACCTTTGGAATTATTAGGGGTCCCTGTATTGATCGGAATAGTCAAGTCTTTCATAGTTGATCATCGTTACAATATTGCTGTTACTGTGTCCAGAGTTCTCCTGGTTCTGCTCACTTCATTCTGCATCAGATCATACAAGTCTTTCCAGGTTTTTCTGAAACTATCCTGTTCATCATTTCCTATATAGCACCATAGTATGCCATCACAATCATATACCATAACTTTTTCAGCCATTCCTCAAATGATGGGAATCCCCTCAATTTCCAATTCTTTGCAACCCCCAAAAGAACTGCTACAAATATTTCTGTACAAATAGGTTCTTCTCTCCCTCCCTCCCTCCCTCCCTCCCTCCCTCCCTCCCTCCCTTCCTCTCTGTCTCTCTGTCTCTCTGTCTCTGTCTCTGTCTCTGTCTCTGTCTCTCTCTGTCTCTCTCTGTCTCTCTCTCTCTCTCTCTCTCTCTCTCTCTCTCTCTCTCTCTCTCGATTTCTTTGGGATATACTAGTGGATTATGGTTAGGGTTAGTATCAAATCAGTTGGACCAGTTCACAACTCCACCAACAATGCATTAGGGTCTTAATTTTCCATTATCACCTCCAACATTTGTCATATCTAACAGGTGTGAGGTGGTACCTCAGAGTTGCTTTAATCTGTATTTCTCTAATCAATACCATTTAGAGCATTTTTATATGGTTATTAATAGCTGTGATCTCTTCTGAAAACTGCCTATATCCCTTGGTTATTGGGGAATGGCTCTTATTTTTATAAATTTGACTCAGTTCCTTATATATTTGAGAAATGAGACCTTTATCAGAGAAATTTTCTGTAAAAAAAATAGTTGCCCCTAGTTTCTTGCTTTCATTCTAATTCTGGATGCATTGACTTTGTGCATACAGTATTCTTCATAGACAAATCTCAGGTTTGTTTTAATCCTTGCCCCATTCAAGCATGAAAGTCACTACAGTCTGAAAGGGGGTCTCCCCACCTCCATAAGGAACAGGAGCCTCCCACTTACCTGTTGGGCCCTAGCCCTCAGCACAGGTCCCTCCCAGAGGGCTGGGAAGGAAGAACAGGGAAGGAAAAGCAAACCATAAGAGGTACTAATCTTACCTGTGGTGCTGAAAACAACCCAAGGAGCCATAGAGGGATTATTTTGGCAGCTAAATAGAAAACAGATGGGACACAGCAGAGACCTATAGCAGGAGGATTAATTAGGAGTCTATTCCAAGAGTCTAGGTGAGGTGATCAGGACCAAACTAGAGGGCTGATGCCCATAGAGATGGGAACAAGGAAACGAGACTTTGGACCCCCAAAATAGGAAGGGCTGGACAAGTGGATCAGAAAGAAGAGGGGTCAATGTCCCTCCAGTCATTCAACTGCATGGGGAGGGGATGGGAAGAGAGCAGGAGACAGAAGGGGAGGGAGGAGATAGATAGGGCTTCTGGGCAAGAAGGTTACCTGAATGGATGACTCAGCTTGCCTACACCTTCTCTGACCAAACTCTTAAGTTCAGACCAGAATGAAGAGGAATCAGGAAATCCAATGAGAAACGAGAACAAATGACTTATTCCACCTGAGAACTGCACAAGAGGTCAGCTTGAGGACAACAGCAAGCTAGGGACATGCAGGTCAAACAGCCTGTAGTCTCCCAGTGGGACCAGAAGGCTGGAGACACATGTCACCTGAAGGAAGGCTCTGATTTTGGAGGCAGGAAGAGCAGAGGGTTCCCCCAAGGAAGGCACAAAGTGGTGATAAATATGGGGGGAAAGAGAGGGTCTGGAAAGCCTTAGACTAGGACATTTTGGGTATCTGAGTTTCTTGGCATCCTGTCCTAAAATGTCATAGGGGGCCCTGAAAATCCAATATGTGAATTTTAAAGATGTAGAGGCATTTGATCTTGGGAGGAGGTAAGTATAGGAGCCCAGGTGACCCAGTGTGAGACCAGGTAGAGTTAAAAGCTCATCCAAAGGCAAAGCAAGTGTTGGAGCCTGATCTGAAACAAAGTCTCAATTCAGAAACTAAAGATGGAGGGAGAAGTAAACCAAAGAGGATGCCAACCAAGATAAAAAATCACTACCAATCTGGAGATTCTCCAAAAGAAGGGGGAGAGCTTTCCTTACACAGATGCAAGCCTCAAGGGCATGGGGAAATGGCTTTTCCTTAAGGTGTACATGAACACCTGGGAGAAATGAGATTTGTGAAATGAAACAGGAGTAGAGAAGGTGGTGAGCCCAGCCCAAGCAAGGCAGAACAGACCAAAGAGAAATCTAGGCCTATGAGAGAGCAAGACACTGAAACAACATCCAAGGACAGAAACAGAAGGAAAAAGAGTCCTGACACTCCAGGTCACCAAAGCAAGGAAAACACCTTGAGCCATGAAAACCAGAGGGTGAAGTCACCAGCTCTGAAGGGTCTCAGCTCCTCAAAAGTGATTCCTACAGCAGGGGTGGCAGGTGGAATCCCGAGTACCAGCCTGGAACAGGCTGCTCTCAGAGAGGCAAACCAAGGCTTGCACACCAGAGACCTCCCTCTATGAAACTGAGCCTCAGGAGGGACACGCAGTCCTTGGGGAGCCCACGGGATGGAGGGAGAGGCATCAGGCTTCAGAGGTGGGTGAGGGAGGATTCCCGGCTTTTTCGGGGAGGGGGCATCCCCGAGTGGGAAGGGGCCTCCTTGATGCAGGCCAAGGAGGCAGACATGACCCCAACAGTAGAAAGCAGGAACGGGAATGGTGGTGGGGTTGGGTCTACCTGGGCTAAACTGATTGGCTACAAAGGTTCTCCATGGGGGATGGGAGTGAGGCTCAGGGCATTACCAGCATCCCAAGCATCCTCCTAGCCCCTCCCTAGGGGTTCCAAGGAAAGAACTTCAGCTGCTAATTATCCTCTTAATTAAAGGGGAAGATTGAAAGGGGTAGAGAAGCCCAGGATCGGGGCCGACTGTGTGTGTGGGGGGGAAGGAGAGCTGTAAGTCACATGTCATGCCAGGTTAAGAGAAAATTAAACATGGACACATAACCAAACTCTGTGAGAATTTGACAATTAAATGGTGTCATGTGGCTCAGATTGGGACTGGGATTTGGAGGACTCTTCTCTCGCCCAGAGCTAGAATTGGGTGCCCACAAACAAAATAGTTGCTCCTTCCTTTGTTGAGGGCTTTTGTCCTTCTCCCACCTTTCCTGCACCTTTCACCCTGCCATGATATCCCCCTTGTGGTGGAGATTTCTAGTATCTCCTCCCTCCTTTCTTCTGTTGTCATCAATATGCAGATTTCTGCATGACTTGTGAACTCTTTGGAAGCTATACACATGGTTATTTCTTTTTTTAAAGCTCAGCATTCACTTTATTGAAACCAATATGCCATAGTCTTGCAAAATTTAATTCAACCACCATAGTTTACCTCTCATTTACTGCTATTTATTTCCCCCCCAAAATTATTAATTTATTTATTTTTCAGTTTTCAACAATCACTTCCATAAATTTTAAATTTTCTCCCCCCTCCCTCCCCAAGATGGCATGCAATCCTATATGGGCTCTACATACACATTCTTATTGAGCACATTTCCACATTAGTCATGTGGAAGAGAAGAATTAAAATGAATGGGAGAAGTCATGAGAAAAAACAAAACAAAACAAAACCAAACGTAACAAAATAGAAAACAGTCTGCTTCATTTGACATTCCAACTCCATAGTTATTTCTCTGGATGTGGGTGGCATTTTGCATCATGAGTCCTTTGGAAATGTTTTAGGTTCTTGCATTGCTGTGAAGGGCTAAGTCTATAAAACAGTCCTCATGCCCTGTGGCTGTCTATAATGTTCTCCTGGTTCTGCTCATTTCACTCAGCATCAGCTCATATAAATCTTTCCCAGTTTTTCTGAAATCTGTCTGTTCATCATTTTTTACAGTACAATAGTATTCCATTCCATTCACACAGCATAACTTGTTCAGCTATTCCCCAATGAGTGAGCGTCCTCTCAAATTTTAGTTATTGTCCACCACAAAGAGAGCTGCTATAAATAGTTTTGTACATGTGGGACCACTTCCCATTTTTATGATTTCTTTGGGATACAGCCCTAAAAGTGATATTGCTGGGTGAAAGGATATGCAAATTTTTATAGCCCATTGGGCTTAATTTCAAATTGCTCTCCAGAATGGTTGAATCAGCTTACAGCTCCACCCACAAGGAATTAATGTTTCAACTTTCCCACATCTTCTACAACATTTATCAATTTCCTGTTTTGTCATGTTAGCCAGTCTGATAGGTGTGATGTGGTACCTCAGAGTTGTTTTGAATTGCATCTCTCTAATCAATAGTGATTTAGAGCACTTTTTCATGTGATTATAGATGGCTTTAATTTCTTCCTCTGAAAACTGCCTGTTCCTATCCTTTGAAGATTTATGAGTTGGGGAATGACTTGTATTCTCACAAATTTGACTCAATTCTCTATATATTTTAGATATTAGGCCTTTATCACAAACACTGGTGGTACAAATTCTTTCCCAGTTTTCTGATTCCCTCCTAATCTTGGTTGCATTGGCTTTGTTTGTGCAAAGCCTTTTCAATTTAATGTAATCAAAACTATTCATTTTTCATTTCACAGTGTTCTCTAGCTCTTGTTTGGTTATAAATTCCTCCATTCTCCATAAATCTGACAAATAAACTATTCCTTGCTCCTCTAACTTGTTTATGGTATCAGCCTTTATGCCCAGATTGTGTATTTTGGATTTTATTCTGGTACACAGTGTCAGACACTGATCTATGCTCAGTTTCCACCACACTGTCTTCCAATTTTCCAGCAGTTTTTGTCAAACAGGGAGTTCTTCTCCTAGAAGCTGAAGTCCTTGGGTTTATCAAACAATAGACTGCCATAGTCATTGACTACTGTATCATGTGTACCTAACCTATTCCTCTCATCTACCTCTTTGTCTTATCCAGTACCAAGTAGTTTTGAGGATTGCTGCTTTTCTCTTTAATTTACACTCTAGTATAGCCAGGCCACCTTCCCTATCATTTCTTTTCATTAATTCCTTTGATAATCTGGACCTTTTGTTCTTCCAGATGAATTTTTATATTATTTTTGCTAGCTCTATAAAACAATTTTTCATGGCTTGATTGGTATGGCACTGAATAAATTAATTTAGGTAGAGTTATCATTTTTGTTATATTAGCTCAACCTACCTATGAGCAACTGATGTTTTTCTAATTATTTAAATCTGACTTTATTTGTGCAAAAAGTGTTTTGTATTTGTGTTCATATAGTCCCTGTGTTTTTTTTGGCAGGTAGACTCTCAAATATTTTATAGTATCTACAGTACCTTTAAATGGGATTTCTCTTTCTATCTCTTGCTATAGGATCTTGTTAGTAATAGACAGAAATGCAGGTGATTTATATGGGTTTATTTTGTGTCCCGCAACTTTACTAAAGTTGTTAATTATTTCAAGTAGTTTTTTACTTGATTCTCTAGGATTCTCTAAGTATATCATTATATCATCTGCAAAGAGTAATAACTTAGTTTCCTCTTTGCCTATTCTAATTCCTTCAATTTCTTTTCCTTCTCTTACTGCTAAAGTTAATGTTTCTAGTACCATATTGAAAACAGTAGCGATAATGGGCATCCTTCTTTCACCTCTGATCTTACCGGAAATGTAGGTAGCTTATCTACATTATACATAATGTTTGCTGATGGTTTTAGGTAGATGCTACTTATTGTTGTAAGGAAGGCTCCATTTATTCCTATGCTCTCCAATGTTTTCAATAGGATTGGGTGTTACATTTTGTCAAAAGCTTTTTCTGCGTCTATTGAGATAATCCTATAATTTTATTAGTTTTGTTGTTGATATAATCAATTATGCTGGTAGTTTTCCTAATATTGAACCAAAGCTTCATTCTTGGTATAAATCCTACCTAATCAAATTGTATTATTTTCTCTTGGTAAGTTGCTGTAATTGTTTTGCTACTATCTTAGATTTTCTTGCATCCATATTCATTTGGGAAATTAGTCTATAATTATCTTTCTCTGTTTTGGCTCTTCCTGGTTTAGGCATCAGCACCGCAGTCCTTTCTCTAATAATAAAACTGTTTTCATTTAAGTCTTATGATTGCTGTTGATACCCCAGGCTGAGGAGGCTTTGTTCTGATTTGATATATATTTGGCGTGCATAGCTCAATAAACCAACGTGCTCTGTTTCCTCAGCCATTTTCTCTCTCCTGCTACATATTTGATCCTCACAACAATACATGGCAGGTGTCATTAGTATTCTCATTTTTGAAGTTGAAGAAATGGAGGCAGACAAAATTTAAATAACTTGCTCTGGATCACACAACTAACAAGGGTCTCAGGCCACGTTTGAACTTGGCTCTTCCCTGCTCCAGGTGTCGTGTTCTAGCCACTGGGCCACCCAGCTGCCTCATAGACATTGACATCTAAGTCATTAGCTATAAATACTTGTTCCTGTGTGCAATTCTGTTAAGTAATCAGTTGTATGGCGTTATATATGACAACTAAGGTAAGCTGAGAGATAATGGTTTAAGCACGATCACTTTATTAGGTAGGCTAGCAATGACCAATAAATTGGGTCAATGGCTTCTTTCAGTAACCAAGATGCCCTGGAGGAGAACTCACTAGCCAAAACAGAGTTTTGGGGAGTACAGAGTTGGGTAAGTGGGGAAAATAATACAATTGTTTAAAGTGTAGACAGCATAGTGGGAGTAGGGACAATTGGGTTAATGTATGGGAGTTTAGTGACCACCCTCTCTGACAATTAAGGAACATTGGTTATTCTGTGGGATACATCAGCACCTTTCAGGTCTTGGTAGCAGATATGAGTTAGCAGACTACCTGACACCTAGAAAGGTTTGTTAGGAACATATGAATTTTGAAAGGAAGGACACTCTATCTTTTGGGGTTGCTACCAAGTTAACTTTTGACTAACTCAGAGGAAAAGCTGACTCAGGGATGAAAAATGTGGATTCAGCAATTATACAAAATGGAGCACCAATACAGGACAGGGTCAATTACAAAATCTAATCAACTTTTGAAGGATGCAGAATGATTTCTATTTTCTCAATTGCCAAATAGTTATCTATGGTTCCTACTTGTTTTTCTATCATGGATCCCTTTGGCAGTCTGGGGATCTTTTTAACTGTACCAAGGTTTTCAATTCTCCTCTCCTCTTGTTTTGAAGGATCATTAAGGCTGCATACACTCTGATTTCAAAATTATAAAATTTTTTTGGTACATTCATAGCATTTAAATCATTTGAAGGCAAATCATATTCAGCTTTACATTCTTTTAGTGGGAAAAACCAAGCTTTTCCAAAACTTCCATTTTCATACATATTTGAAACATCATACTGGATACATCCTTAGGACACCAAATACAATGAAATACTTCTGTGGTAATAAAATATATCTTGTTCACAATAGGGAAAAGTTAACTCAATGACAAACAAAGTATTGCCCTGGCAAAACCTGAGTGAGGAAGGAGGACTAATGAACCTGTTCATAAAATTATTTGTAAGTGGCAAGATAATCAAAGGTGACAACTTTTTATTTTAAGAATCTTTTTACACAATTAAAAACAATCCATAGGTCTAGTTTCCAAAAACAAAACAAAAATCTTTTCCTCATTCTCAAAAAACATAATATAGAAACATATCTATAACCTAGAAGGTTATTAGAGGAACTCCCATTGTCTATATTTTTGCCTCTGTGATAATCATGTCAACAAATATAAGGCCACAAACAATGACTTCAAATTTCCAGCCTTTTATTCTTATCCAATAAAATAATTGATATTACAATTATTGAGAAATTCCATGTATATAATACCAATGAATATTGTACACACTATTTAGACTTCATTTCAGCTATTTAATTTTCTCAAGTTTATTTTTTTACTTTTTGCTGAGTGGATTTTATTATATGTAACACTTCTTGCTCCCTTTTTTAAATCTTATTTTTTGAGGTAATCATATCTCAGAAGAAAAGGGAAGACAGAATTTGCTCTTCACTCTGAATTCTTCCATTTCCCACTCGTTTTACCCAAAGGGGTCAAATTTAGAATAGGAAGAAGTTAAGTGTAACCCTAAAAAAGCCTCAAACCTTTGACATTTCAAAAACTTTGAACACCCTTCTACCTAAAGAATAAAACAAAACAACAGAAATCCTTTTGCCCCTTCCAAAGCTACATCGGCACAAGAAAGTCATAGAAAAGGAAAACATTTTAAAAAACGTATATGAGTTGATCAGGACCAGATAAGATAGATTTTTGCTTAGATAAGACTTCTACATAAATGAAAACACTTAAAACAACACCCTGTCTCAGCTTCTCACGAATTTAACAGGGTGAAAGACATAATTCTTTGTCTTTACAAACAAGCTCACCCATCCAACAAAAATAAATCTAGAATTAATTATAAGTAGCACTCTACCAGTTTGGGGCAGCTAGGTGGCACAGTGGATAGAGCACCAGTCTTGTAGTCAGGAGGACCTGAGTTGAAATCCAGTCTGAAACACTTGACACTAAATGTGTGACCATGGGCAAGTCACTTCATGCCAATTGCCTCAGGGGAAAAATAGCCTACCAGTTTATATCTCAAGGGATAAAAGGAATCCTAATAATACTAGAGTTTTCTTTCCTGATAGTGCTCACTTAAACCTACCTATCCCCATTTACAGACAATCACAAAGAAGTCCCCTAATGGTTTGTGGTTATATCATGGGGGAGGCAGAATTCTCCCTCCAAGACAAAAATACTCAGTGAAGACTGGAAGCAAATACCTGATGAAGTGTCAACAATTGGAGATGAGAAGGAGGAGACCAAACTGACAAAGAGCAGTTCTGTTCTCATGGAGAAGGCTGCAGCAGCCTATAAAGACAGATACATACTCTTGGGAATGGCACAGACCTACAGAAAGTGGTCTTCAGAGCATTTGTCTTCACTTAAAATAACTTCCCAAAATTTTATATGTACACACTGGGAAGGAATAGTTCTAGAACTTTCTGCAGAGAGACTTCACATCCTTTCATGTCTCCTCCAGCTCTAAAACTCTGACCCCCTCCTCCCCAATGCTACCAATAGAAACCAAATGTTGCCATGTGCAGATTAAAAATGGAAAATGCACTTTGACAATTTTAGAAGGAACACTTGGGTTCCCTATTTTAAAGAGCCATAAAAGAGAAATATATATCTACAAAATTAACCTATCACAAAATAAGATCCAACAGTCTGCTCATAATCATGAGACTTTTAGTGCTTTAAAGAATTTCAAAACTATAGCATGAAATATGTTACTTCATGCAGATTTAGAAACATCTTATATCCCTACCTAAAATTAGAAACTGATCCAAGAGGTAGGTGAAAGGTACTGGAGTGAACAGTCTTTTCCCAGTGTAGACTCTGTAGGGACTACTCTGTGTCTTTGATCATCCTTTGCTAACCTGCCCTGGCAGTAATGAAAAGTTCTGTCTAGACATAAAAGGAAAAATCAAGACCCTGTTCCTTCCTCTGTGATATCAGATTGGTGCTGAGGAGCTTCCCATATTGACCTTCCTTGAAGTCCTCAAATTCTTAAGTGACCTAAGGAGAAATTCCAAATTGCATGTTAAACATCACACGAAGAAACAGAGTTCATGATTTGGTATCAGTGTTCCCCTGGGGCTTTTCAGATAACAGTCAAGACCTTGCCACACTTGTGTAGAGCATGGGGATGCTCTTGGCAAATTTACTAAGGACTAATGTGGGATGATAGCCCACTGGCCCCTCTCTCCTGCCTGCCTCTACTTTTTTTTTATTTTAACAGCAATTGAATTTGAAGGCAGTTAGGAAAGCAATTACTTTGATAAGTAAAACAGCAGAAATGTACTGTCCAACACAGGAAAGCATGTAACCCCATTTTGGCCTCATTTTGCCTCATAATTCTGCCTCACTAATATTTTCTGACATTGTAGGGTCTTAAGAACAACCCAGTCTTACTCTGACAGTCTTCAGATAATGGATGAGAAAGTCTCCTGTGACTGTGTGGTCAAATGACCAAACGAAGCAATTCTTCTCTAGAACATTACTATTGGTCAGGAAAGCCAAGAGTCAGCATCATTGGAAAAATGCTTAGAACTGAGGCCATCCTCTGCAATGGCCTTGTCCTCAAAAAATAGACTTGGCAGATTTGGGTTCATGGAGAGCCTTGAATGAAAACGGTACAGCAGAGGAGAAGAATGTATTTTCTTCTTAAATCTCCTTCACTATGTATAGTCCATCACCCATTGACTCACAGGACTGGGACTTTTAAATGACTTTATAACATGTGCCAATATTCCTGATTATTCCAAGTAAAATGCCAGAACTTCCACATTAAAATGAAATGTGGTGGATCCTGCAGATATATATATATATATATATATATATACATGTAGTACACTTTCCCAGCTTGCCTTCCTACGGATGGACCCAGCTCAGTATACGGATGAGAGGTGGTAGAGAGAGCAGCCCTTCCCAAGTCCCGTAAACTTTTCAGGTTTCTGGCTCCATACCGAGAGGGGAAGCAACTTCCCCTGCTTCTTTCATCTTTTTCTGTCCTTTATCGACCTGGCAGTTTCTGATCCCTGTCACTGCATCTGCAAGGCAAACATTAATGGCTGGAAGAGGAAAAGGCATTTCGGTTATGGCAGACCACAGAAGGGTCCTGTCAACTATGGGGCCGGGAGCAAACGACCACCCAGGCCCCTCCCACCTCAGGCTTTCTGGGCTTTTTGACGTCTTCTTCTTTCATGCTTGTCCTTGTATCCCCAGCACCCAACACAGTACCTGGCCTATAGGACACCTGGCCGCTCATTGCTGAGGCTGTAACTCTATTGACATCAGTGGCTTCCTGCACCTTCAGGGTGCGTTTCCCACCACCAGAGGCTCGAGACAGCAGTCGATAGCCGAAATGTTAGCACCTTTCCTCCCAGAGGCGCAAATCGTGGCCAAAGCTCAACCACGGGACATGCTCGTCCTTAACCACAGCAGCGTGATGCAAAACATTGACAACACCGCAGGCAGTGAACCAAGCTGACCAGGCTCAAATCCTCAATGGAGGGACTCCAGACCAGGCTCCTGGGCAGCCCAAGTCACTCTGACTCAGAAACTAGAGACCCCAGCTTCTGTGTCTCTTGGCATTTTGACTTAGGCAAGAGGTATGGTGGTGAAATCCAGCGAGACCCGGGAGGGCTGATAACCAACATCACTGAATAGCGATGGAGCCTCGCGTGGTGTGGCTTTGATCATCTAATCTATGATGGTAACAGTTCCTCTGTTATCTGCCCTTGGCCCTCATGTGTACCAGCGCCAGCCACACCGAGCTGCCTTTGTGGGACTCCCTAGCCCAGATGTGATAGCCTGGGCTCTATCTGAGCAACCAGACTTTCCATAGCATCTATTCCAAAGGAGTAGGAAAATGCAGTAACAGCCTTTTGCATCGTGGAGGACAATGCTTACTACTGGTCACATGTTTGATGTACCCATTTCAAGAGTGGCATAGGCATGTGGACGCCAAACTGACAAAGGAGGTTTGTAGGGGATTCCTGTAATCTCAGTGGAATCCATTCCTTTAGCCACAGAAAGGGCATGATTTGAATGCAGAACCCACTGACCAAGAGCAGGGTAGTTTTACAGCAGACATATGTGGGTTTGGTAGCTATAGACTTAATGAATACCAGGGTCTTTAAATAAAGCAACAAGACTCAGTTTGTTGGCAGATCACCAAGGTGATGGTGGTAATGATAAGAGCACAGGATCTGTTGCTCCATTCAATTCAGTCATGGGAGATCCACTTCACAAGGGCCTCAGCACCATAGGGGTATAAATAACCAGTAATCTGGTTATTTACAGGCAGTTCAAGCCTTATGCTATCAGCACCCCGACCTCAGCCATCTCCCACTATTCCTAACATGGAGACAAGCCATTAATTACCTCCCATTAACACTGAAGTTTTGGTATAAAAAATGATACTGCCTCTGCTGCTGTGTCTGCAAGTCAAACAACCAGAGTGAATGCCAAAGGAAGACAAAGTGAGCTGGGTTAGGACCAGCAACCCTACAGAACAAAAGCGTCTGGGTCCCTTGAGGATTCCAGGATCAGAGGACATTCCAGGCTCTACATCCAGTCTCCCTTTTAGGGGTTTCTGGTTTCCAGCTGAGGTTTGGGAAGGAGACAGAGTGATGATGACATCTCATCAGATAGGGAAAAAATGAGTTTGACAAGCAAAACTATAAAACAAACGTGAATTGTTGAGAGGGAAGCTTGGAGTGAATGACTACTAAGGCCCCTTCTAGCTCTGTCATTATGAGACTCCAGGATCAAAGGTCATTCCAAGGTTTTGAGTGTATTCTTTGTTTTTGGGCTCTGCAGTGTCCAAGCTACAGCTAAGTATTCCAGCAAATAATTTCCACTAATTTGGTGGAAAAAGTGATTTTGACAAATAAAATGAGGGAATTCCCTGAGGTGCTGATGGACGGGCTCATTGGGTCATCTCAGCAGCTCCTATCTACTTTTCCTGCCTCAGACTCTCAGAGCTCCAACCTTGCCTCCACAACTGCTTTTTATTCCTCTCAAAATGGACATCTCGGAGACATCTTAAGCTTACCACATCCCAAAGAGATCTAAATGATCATTCCTAAACTCTTCCAACTTTCTGTCCAGGGCAAAAACCATCTTTCTAGTCCCTCAGGATCCCAACTAGGGCACTATCCAAGCTGCTGCTGGAGCTTGTGGAGTGTACCTTTGGCAACATCTCCAGAACATACTCCCTTCTCTCCTCTGTTACTGCCACCATCCTGGTGCAGACCATCATCGCCTCATACCTGAACGATTGTAACAGCCTGCAGGTGGGTCTCCACTTTATCAGTTATTTAGCTCATCCCTTCCACAGAGCTTGTCATGAAGCAAGCTGTCAGCTCATCAGGAAAGACATCCTTGTTACAATTTACTGGGCTCGTGTCTCTTCCTACTCCACTTCCTACTCCACTCAATCCTCCATTCAGCCACCCAAGTGTAGGTGTGACTATGTCAGCCCCCTACTCAACAAACTCCTATGACTCCCTATTTCCTCTAGGATCAAATACAAAACCATTCAAAGCCCTTTCTAACCTGTTCCCTTCCCACTTTTCCAGTCTTCTTGCACCTCACATCCCCACCCCCTCCACCCACTGACACACTACTCTTCAATCTAGAGTCACTGACGTCCTGTCGGTCTCACGAACAAGACATTCCATGTCTTAGCTCCAGGCATTATCTCTGGTTCTCCCCGGTGCCTGGAATGCTTGCCATTCTTTGCTTCTTTTAAGTCCCAGTTAAAATCCCACCTTCTACAGGAAGCCTTCCTTAACCCCTCTTAATTTCAGGGCTTTTCCTCTTTTGCTGTTGTGTTTCAGTTGTTTCAGTCATGTCTGATCCTCCATGGCCCCATTTGGGGTTTTCTTGGCAACGATACTGGAGTGGTTTGCCATTTCCTTCTCTAGCTCATTTAACAGATGAGAAAATTAGAGACTTACCCAGAGTCACACAGCTAGGAAGTGTCTGAGGTCAGATTTGAACTCAGGTCTTCCTGACTCCAGGCCTAGCACTTTATGCATTGCACCACTTTTTAATTATTTCTGATTGACTTGGCAGTTTCCAGATACTTATGGGGCAAGAAACTACACCATTTTGGACAAATCAGATAAAGAAGTCAGGCTATAGTTCTGAAGCATTAGCATGACTTGTTGCCTCATAAATTGGCCCATAGACAGATATCTGCCACTGAAGAAAATATACCACAAATTTGAGCATAGGCTATCAAAGAACAAAGCCACAGCAACTTATTTTATGGATAATGCTGGATGAAAATTTAAAAATATGTATATAAAGCACAGGATAGCAATGTAAGTGTGTTACATTATTCTCAACCATCCTGAGCCTCATTCTTCCACTTCCTTACCCCTCTCCTGCCAAAATAATTAGGACTTTTAAGGAAATCCTCCTTGGAAACCACTTCTGAGAAGTCAAATGTGGAAAATCCTTAAATTCCATTGCATGTAACAACCACTGTAGTGAAAGAAAGCATTTTAAACTTTCATTCGCCTTAAACGAACCCTCAAAAGAGCAGCTTGCCAAGTTTGGTCATGATTCATTTTGGCAAAAATGTACTTAGGCTGAGATTCCTTTTGATCATGCTCAATAATGAATTGGTAAAGGGCAGCTTCCCTTTCTGTGACCTTCTATTTCACTTTTTCTTTAAGTGGTTTAAAGAAAAACCACTTAATTTATGGAAAGTCTTCAATGGAAAAACCATCAATAAGACACAGGGTAAGAATGTATTTCATTGTCCAAACATTCTTAACTTCACTACTGTACAAACCTGAGACTCCACCCCCAAAACCAGACTTTTGTGGAAATCCTTCACTGAAAATTATCTTAACCTAGAGAATTACAAATATTTCCATTCATACTGTTCACACCAGGTTTTTTTTATGATCACTGTAATCAAGGCGGAATCATCAAGATATTGGAGGTGCTTGGTGAGAGTCCTATCACTTTTCCATTCCGTTCTCCATAGAATAATGTCTCTTTCTTGATCTGCTAGTTTACAAACAATTGCTGATTGGAAAAAATTCCTGTGTTCTTTTAAAAAAGTGACCAAATGAGACGAGAGTCCTGTAGCGTGTAGACATTTAACTATAGCCAAGAATGATTCATCCCTGTAAAGACATTGTTCTTGCCAAAGAGTAATCAATCCAAAGGCCATCTCAGGCAATGGCAATGTTTCACATCAATCAAGAACAACAGGCTTATTGCAGTTTGGCTCATGGAGGGTATGAAATGTCAAATGAAAAGTACAAAGCAGGAGTCAGTCAGTCATCTATCCCATTCTTAAACCTTCTTTGCCATGTCTGCCCCAGAATTGGGCAAGAAACCAAAAGGGACTTTGAAATAAATGCTTCCCTGGATTTGATCTCACAATATTAGCCTGGATAGCTCCAATCCAAAAGGCAGCATTTCAGCATTATAAAATGGAATATTATGCCTCATGCACATTTAGAAATACCTAATTATCTCTCCATCCTGACTACCTAAAAATGGAACCTGATCCATTAAATGGAGAGGGTGGATTAAAGAGCTCAGCTCATCAAAGATCATGTATGATGGATGCACTTTGTTAATGCTTCCTCCACCCAAATCCAATTCCTTCTGTTTCCTGCCTCCAAATCGAACCCAAACACGAGTTGATCCCTCTTCCTTCCCATATCTTCCATGAAAACAGATTGAGTTTAGACACTTTTCCACTCCTTTCCATCCTTTTTTGTAAATACTTGTAATTTATTAAGGTGGTTCAAGAATCTCAACTATTAATTCCCAGGAAATCAAAACTGAAAAAGTCAGTTCCTCACTTGGATTTTATTTTGAGCCATTTTGCTCATTGCCTGTCTGAACTAACTTGAAGCAAGCAAACTGTGTTTGACCTGTGGCTTATAGCATCACTTAGTTTTCTACAGTGACATTTTGCACAGAAAATGGGAATGCTGTTAGCCTGTCATTACTTAAGGATAATGTGGATTAATAACAGATGCTAGTCTGCTATCCCACCTTTGAAGGCAGTTGGGTAAACAGAGGGTTTGACAAACAAACACAAAAATTGTACTGCTATCTCAGGGGGTTGCAGCAAATCTGCACAGAGGTCACATTCTGCCCAGTCATTAAATCATTCCATGTTTGAAATATGGTTACTCTTTCCTGACTTGGCAGTTTCTAGAAGCTTGTTTTAGTTAGGGGCTACAGTGGACAGAGCTCCAGGCAAGGGGTCAGGAAGACTCATCTTCCTGAGTTCAATCTGATTTCAGACTCTTTGTAACTGTGTGACTTTGGACAAGTCACTTAAGCTCATTTGTATCAATTTCCCCATCTGTAAAATTAGCTGGAGAAGGAAATGGCAAATCACTCCAGTATCTGCCAAGAAAACCCCAAAAGGGGTCACAGAGAGTCAGACATGATTGAAATGACTGAAGAATGACAAAAAGAAGAACATTGTTGGCCACAGCTCATGGAAATGACATCACACCAAAGGAAGAAGTGAGTGTGACAAATAAACTACACAAGAGAAGCAAGCTGCCAAACGTGGGGTTTAGAACAAATAACCTCTTGGGTCCATTCCAGCTCTGACATTCTAGGGTTCTAAGATGATATGATATGCCTATCTTCTTGGGACACTTTGCTTGGTCATGAGCAAGCCATCAACCTGACAACATCCTACCACATAAAGGGAAAAATGAGTTTGACAAATAAAATTACAGAACAAAAGTGTGCTCTCCAAGGTGCTGATGGAAGTGAATGAATGAATGAATGAATGAATGAATGAATGAACGGATGAATGAAAAAGGGTATACTAAACATCTGTTATGTTCTTGTAGAACCTAGTCCAACTCTAGCATTTTATATTTCTAGAATTATGTACATCCTCAGAGTCCAAGTAGAGTTTCCCTTTCTTGACTTGGCAGGTTCCAGATATTTACTGGAACAGAAAAGCCATTATTGCTGTCTGATCACATGAGGAAGTAAAATTGGTTCTCAAGCATGGGCATGGCTGATTCCTCACCAGATGCTATGAATGGTGATCTGCTGCTAGTGCAGATTATGAGATGGGATGGGCATGTGTCCAGTAACAGAATTGGGCTTACTACACTTTCTACTTCACACAATTAAAAAGCAAAACAATGGGACTTGTAGTCATCAAAATGTCATTTCTTCTCTGTGATCTATAAAAAAAATCACAGAGATCTCTACATCACCTACTTGAAGTGCTTGATCAGAATGCTATTTTTTTAACCCCATTGAGACAAATCAGAAAGAATATAAATCTGCACTCAGACTTTCCCTAAAATAGTAATTCCCAGATCTTTGGAAGAGGAATATTCTGACAGAATAATTTCAGAGTCTTCCTTTGTTAAACTGGTGTGAGAAATGATTCACTTAGACCCCTACTCTATTCCAATAAGTATTAATCAGTTTGGTATGATATATCATTTTGTGGCTGATGTATCATTTTTGTCCCTTCAAGTTCTACCAACCAATGAGATTCTACATCTTGTGTAGTCCTTTAGAGTGTCTACACTCTACTACAGTATCAAGTCTGGTATCAAATCTTACAAAAATAAGGCCCTGGAAGAAGGGAGCATATCAGATCATAAGGAAGAACTGAGGTCCACTTCATTGGAAAGGGTCATGTACCCTTTAATAAAGTGCCATTGTCTCAGAGCTCTGTGTCTTTCCCTAACCCTAACCCCACACTAGCTATTCCCTCAAGTTTCATCCAGTTCTAAATCTATGACACTGTGATCCTACCAATTGAAATCAAATATTACTAATTAAAGATTAAAAATTTTAAAAATACATTTGACCCTTTCAAAAGCAATCATCATTGAGTTTTCCCTTTAAGAAAATATTGGTCATGAATAAGAAATGATATTTATAAATTCACCTTGTTATGTAATATTCCTTCACTATCTTGCAGTTACGTTGGAAACTTTTACATCATTTTTGGACAGAATTTCAGAGAGGCATTACTTACTCTTCCACCTCCCATTTTTAACGGCAAGTAATATGGAAGGAAATGCATTAATTTTTCTTAACTGTTTCTTGCTCCCTTCTTAGTAAATAGCAAAGTACAGAAAGTATTTCTTTAAAAGATAAGTCTCTTCTAAATTAGGTCTCTAATTAGGAATATTGTTCCTTAAGGATTCATGTGGTAAAGTTCACTGTCCCATCTCTCCTATCTCTGCTTACCATTCTTAACAGCTATCATGTTTGTGGCCGTTCAGATGACTTGATGAGCCAAACCACAAACCCATCCTCCCAAATTTGAAGGAGCAAATCCCCCCATAAGGCTTCAGTTTGCCCAGAGAGTCTCTTATTTGAAGATGGTCAGATGTTTCAGACTCAAAAGATGATTTTTTGATGAGACAGTTTTCATCTCCATTTGGGCTCATGAATAGATGTGACAATTGACTTCCAGCATGTGTTGGGTTACTATAGTCAAGAGTTTCGAATCCATGTCAAAATTCTATTCTTGCTCAACAACAATTAGGCCAAAGTCCACCTTCATTATGCCAATTTTACACCATGATTGAACAACAGTGTTCATTCATGTTATTGCAACTTGGTTCATGGTGAGTATTAGGTATAAAATGGCAGGTATAACAAGTCCTCAACATCTTCCACATGGATTATTTATAGAAAATTATACAACTTCATACATATTCTCTCATGCAGACTTAGAAATATCTCATTATCTTTCTGCCTTGGCTAGAGAAAAATGGAGCCCAGTACAATTGGCTGTGGTAGGGTGGTGGTACTTGAGAGAAGAGTCTTGTCCTTGTAACAAGAAGTTGGGGAGCCAGTCTGTGTACTTTGTCACTCCTTTCTAAAATTCCATATATTATGTGTGTCTGCTGAATTCAAAGTCGTGGGTAGAACCAGAAATGGAAAACTGACCTTACTTCATTTCCATATGAATTCTAACTCTGGCCTGGGTTGTTTTCACACTTTTAATTTTCTTTTGCCCTAAAACGTGAGCCAAAAGAGCTCAGGAGTGAATTCATGTCAACGATTTGCAAAAACTGTGCATGTGTTCATGTGCATGTGTGTGTGTGTGTGCATGTGTATGTTTCTTAACTGTCTTGGACAAGAATGGAACAGGGGACTCTCTGGAGACATGTGTACCCAATATCGCCTGTCAGAGCTGGGATTGCCCAAACAAGAAGAATGACATCTGAAGCCCACTGAAGAAATGCTTGGATGGCATCCTGTGCACTGACAAGCATTGATTTCTGGACCCCAGCAAGAATGGGCAGGTAGGACTTCTCTTTGTCTGGCAATGATCTTTCTGGGAATATGCCCCAGAAATATTTGTTTCTTTAGCACATGTGGATCAGTAATATAGGGTTTCCAAAACCACAGGCTGCCAGGCTGGGCACTTTATTTCTCTTTCTTCATAAGATTCTAAAACCCAGTGAAGCCAAGCCTTCAGCAGAACCTCCCCTTGACCTCCTCAGGCCTATCTCATGGGTAATGTGTTCAATGTGTAGAGATGCACCCAGGAGATGGACATTATCAATGCAGGAAGTTGTGAGAGTTAGTAGAGAAAAAAAAGATGGAATAGTTAGAAAGGAAAGGATGAAACTTAGGTTGAAAAATTTCAATCGCAAACATGGGAAAAAAGCTAGCCAAATGTTTGATAAATGAAAGAATTAAGATGGAGTTTTTTGCTCTAGGTGAAAGCAGAGAGAGAAGAAGAAAGCCATTTTCAGCTTCTGGAAGGTATGTTCGAGTTTAGCGCATCATCGTGTGCATCAACATGAACAACTGTGCCCTCAGCAGATGGGGAAGGCAGAAGTGCTTGGGGGCCTCAGAGAGAGACATCTGAGACAATACAAGGGGGGCAGAGGTCATTCAGAATTGTTGCTTAGAATGGGAAAGGAAGAAGCATTTCTATAGCACCTACTATGTGCCAGGCAATGTGCTCAGCTCTTTACAAATAGGATCTCACTGGATCCTCACAACAACTTTGGGAATCAGGTGCTGTTATTATAACAATTTTATAGATGAGGAAATTGAGATAAACAGAGACTTGCCCAAGAAAGTGTCTAAGGCTGGATTTGAACTCAGGTTCCTAACTCCAGGCCCAGTGCTCTGTTCACTGCTGCTGGCTGGCTCTAAACTGATGTCTAGAAATGGGAAAAACTTACGTTCATTGAGAATTTTAATGACAGGTTTTTGAAAATACAACAACTGGTGTGAAACTATTGAAGGAGATGAATCTTATTGTAGTTCCCCACTTTCCTCCCTTCACATCCAGGAGGGATCTTCAGAGTAATAAATACAGGGTTAGGGCACTCTTTGAAGCTGCCATACTTGGAGGTAAAGTTTTGATCAACTCCTGGCCTTAGAGAAACAGTTCTTTCCAAAGTTGGGATATCCCTTCCCTCCTTTCTCTTTCTTTCCCCCGTCTTGGTCTATTTTCTCCTTTCTGTCCCTCCTTCTTTTCTTTTCTCAAGCTATCTTTCTTTCTGAGGAGGGAGAATGGTGAAAGAAGGTCTGAATTGAATAGGTATATATTAGAGGCTCAAACTAAGATAAAAAACAGAAACTTCTCCAAGGACATTAGGAGTTTAAGATTACGGAACTATGTCTCTGCTTCTAGAAATCCCTCAGAAAACAGAGCATTGCCTCCTCTTGTGAAGATGCAGGAGCACATGATCTTCTCATGAATGGTCTTTCCTTCCACAAGAATGTGGGAGTCTACTTGCTTCTTCTCACCTTTGTAGACTTTTCTCATTCTCATTAATTGATTACATAGATTCTGACACGCAGAAGAGGCATTGGAGACTTCTACCACTATCTTCTTTTTTCACACCTCCGGGAGCTCTCTAGGTTCTGCTAGAGCAGGGACATGGAAGGGGATGGAGCCCATTGCCCCTTCTGTTGAATGGGCCTAACCTTGAGGAAGATTTCTGTTGCAAAGAGGAAAACAAGGCATTGCTTCTCACATTTCCCCACAGGTCCTAGTCACATCCTTTGGAGTTAGACAAAAACCTTCCTTCTCCATCTTTCTCCGTGACATTTTCCAGATGATTGAAAAGAACCGTGGTGTTCCATCTCAGTCTTAATCTTCATCCTGGCCAGCCTCCATTGAACAAATCCCCACTCCAGGTCTCAGGGTTTTAGACTCAGGATTCTTTGACCCAGAATGTCAATGATCTCTCTGTTTTAGATCACCAACAACTCAGAGGAAAATTCTTTCTGTCTTCATTCAAATAGTTAATTAAAAGAAGCTAGAGGTCTGCTCCAAGGACCAGGTCAGGGAGTTTTGAATCAAATGGTATAAAGAAGTGAGGTCTTGAGGGTCATACATGTGGAATAGCTTTCACCTTCCTAAAGGTCTTTTACTGGAGGAAATTTCAATGGGTAGGATTTAATTTTCAATCCCAGAAAGATTTATTCATCAGAGCACCCTCAGGAAATAGAGGACTAGGGGGCAGATAGCAATAGGATGAGAACTGACTCAAGCCCAGTGACAGAAAGAGCCTGAAAGAACAGGCTCACAGAGCTGCCTGAAGGTAATAGAGACTCTCCAAAAGAAGGGAGAGGCTTACTAACCACTGTGATGCCAGTGGAGCTTGAGGATGGCTGCAAGAGTTGGGGAAAGAGCTGAAATCATAGGATCCTTGGTATATGATGTAGAGGTAGTCAGGTGGTCCTCAAAATAGCCAGAGTTGAGGAATATCTAGAGAGCAGAATAACTCTTGACTTCAGTGGAGAGTAGTCCCAAGCAAAGAACATTACAAAGACCTAGAGAACAGCGGGCACAAAACCTCCAGTGGAACCAATCCCAAAGAGAACAGGGGGAAGTTATCTACAGAAACCAGCAGTTTTCCACCATCCAAAGCATGAGTTACCCCAGAAAGCTTGTGTTTTGCATGGATATCTCTTCACACAGATGCTTTGCTGCAAAAATTCCCCCCATGCCCAGATACTCCTTACATTATTCCTCTCTATGTCCCTACTCTCAATGAGCGGATGTGTGGATACTCACCAACTCAGTTCATGGTGATTATTAGGGGTAGAAGGAAAAGTATAAAGCAGAGACAAGAAATGTATTTCATTTTCAGAGTTTCTTTGCCACGTCTGGCCCATGCTCTACAGACTCACAAAACTGAGACTTTTAAATAAATTCTTTTCTGAGACTACCATATTAAGTATGAAGAGTGCAAATTACTCAGATAATTCCAAATCAAATATCAGAATTGCAGCATTATCAAATAGAATATGCTATCTCTTGTAGATTTAGAAATATCCTGTCATCTACCTAACTTGGCTCAAAATGAAATCTTTTTCAAGAAGTGGATGGGAATAGCTGAAACCTGCAGAGATCACATGGGTGCCACTTTGCTAATTTGGCCATTTGGTTAAGAAATGATGGGCATCAATATGGAATTGAAAGGCATTCTTCTATCCACTAAGAGAAAACAGCTCCTTCTTCCCTCCTCCATCCAACACAAACTGGGCTGCTATTTGATTTATATGTTTTTTTTCCTTCTAGAGTGGCAAATTTCCTAGGTAAAGAACAAGTATAACACCCTTATTCTCCTGAAATTAATCTTCAGTCATGAATTTCCCGAGGGTGGACATCACTGAGTAGTTACGCTATACCGATAGAAGCGTCTCTGCTGCTCATACTCAGTAAAAGAAAGGACAATTTCAGTGGTTCCTATTTCACTTGGTTAAAGAAATATAGATGTACCATCAGTTGTTTTATGGAGAGATTTGCATGGAAAATGAATAGTACAGTGTGCAGAATAACAATCTATATTGTTGTCCAAACCTTCTCACTTTTGGAACTTTTATGAAAATCCTTCATTGTAAATACTTTTAAAAGATTTTTCCTAAGAATCACCAAGAGTTTTAATCTGTATCCATCAAAGTGTCAGCTCTTTTAAAGATCCTTCAAAGGAGATATTAGGGCCTCATCATTAAAATATTTGCCTCATCAACTGGAGGAGATTGCTCAGCATCCTGTTGTGCTTAACTCACTAGGAAAAGAAGACAAATTATTCTGGAAATCTTAACTCTTTGCTTCAGTACAGACTTTCATGAATTTTGCATATGTAGGTGATCACAGGAACTTCCGCCATTTTCTTTTTCAATCTAGATAAACTCTCAAATCCTTGCCAGGACTAAATCTCTAGTACTGTGAGCCTACCAATTAACTTCACTTTTTACTCTCTGCCAATTAATTCTTTTATAAATTCTTTTAGATTTGGGCCAAAATAGCTAATATTGGGACTTGTCATTGGAGAGCAGAATTCATGAAATATAAAAGACAGTTACAAGTTTTCATCATTATAGAAGTAGCCCCAACATTCCTCCATGACCTTTGACTTCTGTTCTGGCTCTCTAAAGAATTTTAGCATCATACAGCCTCCCTGAAATGTTTATAAGCATCTCACCATCTGTCCACCCTGACACAGCACCCTTGAATTAGGATCATCTGTCTGTAAAACTCCAGGATTGATGGATGGTCTCTACAAAGTTGAAAGGGCAAAGCTGCTTCCTATTGTGACACTACCCTGCTCAAAGGGGGTTTGGCACTGGTTCCCCTGTCCTTTTTCCTATGGTCACAAAGCTACTAAGGTATTTAAGGAAGGAATTTCAAAACCTTGTTGTCCTGAAATGAACCCTCAAATCCTGAGTCCATCCAGCATTGGCTTTCTTACTACAGCAAAACTGAGTGATGGATTGATCTCTGCTTCTTCTGCTCAACAATAAATTGCTACAAATTGGTTTCAGTGATGGCTTTCTATCTCACCTCACTCCAGAACAAGGGACTTAGAATCGTTTCAGTTTATGGTGATTTTTGAGGGAAAATGAATGGGACAGTGTACAAAGAATCAATTTACCTCTTCAAAATTTCTCACCCTCTCCCTCTTTCAACCCCTGATAATTTGTCTAGAAGTGAATTGGATTTCATGGAAATCCTTTACTGAAACTGATTTTAACTAGCTACTTCTTTTGAATTCCAGATTATTCCAAACCTATCAAAGTCTTGGATCTTTTAATGATCTTTACAGTGAAATGGTAAGACCCAGTAATTTAGATCATGGCCTTATTAATTGGAGGTCTTTAATAGAACCAGCGTTCTATCATTTCTCACTCATTAAGACAAATCAGAAAAACCCTTCCTTCCTTATCTGTGTTTCTGAATTCTGATTCCTGTTATGACCTTACATACCACTATTTGCAGATTAAATATGAAAAAAATGCATTGAAGCTGCAACAAATGATTCACAGGGTCCCCATTTAAAAAGTAAATTTTCTGTATTAGAAAAAATAGTCACAAGTTCATATCAAAAGGTAAGGAGCCCCAAAAGTGTTCCTCTAGCCTTGTCCTTCAGTCCTAGTTCTTTAGGCCATTTCAGCAACACACAGTGAGTTATTCCATTTCATGAAAATATGGAAATATCTAATTATCGCTCTGCCTTGGTGAACTGCAAACAGGCTGATGAGAAGTGATGGGGCAGCAGTCTTGCCCTAAATGTCTTGTGGGAGGCATATGTTAGTCTGCTAATCCAGTTATAAAACTCTGAGATGGGGGATCTCTACAAAGATCAAGGGGTTCCTAGAGCTAGGAAGGGAAAGATAGACCTTTTTCCTTGCCTTTTGATGCACAACTAGGCTTGAGTGTGGACCTTGTACCCACTTGATTCCTGTCCCAAAAAGACTAGGTTCATAAGGAGAGAGTTTCAAAGACTTTCTGCTGAATTTCCCCATGTCAGATCAATTTGTGCTCTGTGATTTTGTTTGGAGCCATTTTGTATAATACCTTTGTGAGTTAACTTGGAACAACAAGCCTGGGCTTCTCCTGTGGTGGATAGCATCACTCCCCACAGTTGGCCACACTTTTCCCAGAGCATGGGAGGGCTTTCACCATACCATTACTTAAGGATTAGTGGTGAAGTCTGTTGAACCATTCTCCAACTTCTTCCCATTTTTCACAGCAACTGTCTTTGAAAGTCACTCAGGTAAGGAGCTGACTTGACAAACAAGTCCCAGCCAGGGGCTGACTGCCGTTAAAGTCACCTTCTGCCCAGACATCCTCTTATTCTAAGATTGTATCACTTCTCAGGCTCTTACAAATCATGTCCGTTTTCTTGATCTGGTCACTTCCAGACAGTTACTGGATAAGAAAGCCTTCTGTGTGCTTGCCCATGTGGGCCAGGGGGTATGGACTGCTACGTTGCTACTGCTATGATGCTAAGTTGTGCATCATTTCAACAAAAGTGCTGCTCTTGCTAAAGAGTGATTGGGCAGATGGTCATTTTCAATAATGGTTTTCTACTTCGCGCCATCAAAGAATTATGAGATGAAAACAGCTGGGCAAATGGAGATTATTAGATGCAAAAGGAAAGATGTAAAGCAGAGGATTTTGTGTCCTCAACACTTCTTTACCAAGTTGACCCTATGTGGAAAGAGTCTTATCAACCCCAAAACTGGGGCTATTAAATTAATCTTTTCCTGAGATTTCCAGCAGTCATGAAGAACCCCAAAATAGTCTCATTTGTCCAAGCTATGAGAACTTCAGTGCTAAGAAATTGAATATGATTCCTCAGCCAGATTGAGAAATATCTAATCATCTCCTTACCATGGCCACCTAAAATCAGAGCCTGCTGAGATCGACCATGCCCAAAGAAGACCATGTTCCTGAACTCTGATCATCAAGTTATTCAGTGATGGAAGTCTGCAGGCATTCCATGAAAGGACTGCAAATTTTCAAGCCCTGTCTTCTTCCCCAAAGGGAAAACAGGTCTCTCTTCCTCCACTGCTCATAAAGCAGGGTTGGCTTGGTTCCCTCTGTCTATCTTCCATGACCCAAATTACCAAGGGACTTTCAAGCTCTCATGTTCCCACAACCCACCTCCACCCCTCAGATAAGTCTGTTCTTTATTTGGGAATTTGAATTGTTTATCTTTGATAGCTCCTTTATAGCTCCATCTATTTCCCTTTCTGAGATTGGGTCAAGGAGGATCTCTAATTGGTTTTCTGATAGTTTGAATATTTTGTTGCAAATATTTCCTCTGTTTCTTTGTGTTCTCAATTTTGTTAGCGTACAACTAACTGTTCCCAATTTGTTCTGCTTCTTTTTGACATTTCTTCTGGTTTTGCTGTGATTTTACCTTCTTACTCCTTTGCTATTTTATTGATCTGATTTTGGGCTCTCTTCTTTATTGTCAGAGTAGCTAGGGGTTTATCACTTTGATTATCTTTTCAAAGAACCAGGTTTTCATTTTATTTATCATGTCTCTGTTTCCTTTAAGAATTTGGATTCTAAGGCATTTGGAACATACAGGTTTCTGATTGATGTTTTCTAGTGTCTCCAGTTTCTTTCAGCACAATGCCCTTTCCTTATTTATCCCTTTTTCTTTTTGGAATGTTTATTGTTGCTTTTTCTGACAGCACAATGAAAACTTCTGCTTTTTTGGATACTCTCAATGAAGATTAAAGTGTTTTTCTTTTCCTATCCCCATCCCCTCATTTTTACTCTGTGTACGTTTTTGGTTTTTAAAGGTGTTTCTTTTAAGCAACAGATTGTAGGGTTTTGTTTTCTCATCCATTCTGTCAATTTTTTACTGTATTATTTAAATCCATTCACAATTAAAGTTATAAGAATTAGGTTTCTATTTTCCTCCATTTATATCTAAAATTTTAAAGAAACCATTTTTCCTTCTTCTGCTGTAAACACAGTCGTCTGCCCCTTCTGTTACTTTACTTTGAATCTTTTTAAAGCTGGTCTTATTCCCGCTGGCTCCTGTCCCGTTCCCCATCCTTTCCTCCCTTTTGGTACCTCTTTCCCTTTAGGATTTACTTTATGAATTCCTCTCTCCTACTTTCGCCAGGGTATATAGTTCTTCTCCATCTTTTGTCCTGTCCATTAGCCAAGAAGCCTCCACCTTCCTCTCCGTCCCTTCACCAAGTCTTGTTCACAAGTTTAAAATTTCATTTTTGTGCCCCTTTCCAAAAGGATTTTTCTCACTCTTCATTATCCATCTTCTCTTTCGGTTTCTGGTCGAATCTCATTCTCTGATTCACTACCCCATGATCCCTGCCTTGTGTGCTTTACCTAGTTTTCCGTTGTTCCTCCCTCTCAGGACCAGACCAATGATTGCAAATATCAGAGAGGACCCGCCCCTAAGTCCCTCCCCCACCACAGGTCCATGCCCTCTCTTGTTGACTCTTTCCCACCATTTGTCTGGATATCTCTTATGTTCATGCTCTCCCACTCCTCCAAGTGCCAATTACCCCCAAAGGTTCCAAGTCCCTCCTCCCACAACAAGTAAGTAAGCTTGTTGGGTCCACAATCCCCATGGCCTCATCCAATTTTAGGTCCTTATCTCCCTTTACCCATAGGAGCTTTCTGTCCAGAATGCCTCCTGTCCATTTCACCAATGTTACCCCTGCCAGATTTCTGCTATCACACCTGTCTCTGTGCACTTTTGGAAAGAAGTCTCTTTTCTGCTCCCTCTGTTGACATTCCTGTCCTTGCCTGTTGGATTTGTTCACTCCTCTGGCATTTGTGGGGTTTGAGAAGCAAAGAATCTCCTTAGTTCTGCTTTTCTTTCTAAACATGCTTCAAATCCTTCTTTCTTATTGAACATGGGTCTTTTGTCTCATGTGGCTAAGCTCAGACTTGCAGGATGCTTCCCCCTGGAATGCAGAAAGGTCTTTCCCCCTGCATGTGAAGGTCTTTCTCCTGATGGCTGAAGAACGTATGTTTTCTGAATTTGTTCAGTTGAACCACTCTGTGTCTGGAGTTTGTAGTCAGGTTTGGTTCTGAAGTCAATCTGGGAATTCTTTTGAGTTTCATGTTTGAGGTTGAGAAGTTCTCTGAAGCTCTCTCCATCACCATATTTCCCTGGTTATGACATTATGTTTTTGTCCTGTTATATTTTGGAAAACCCATCATCCTGTCTTTGAAATCTATATCTTGTACCTTAATGTTCTTGGCCTTTGCTTCTCTTCTGCTGGCTTGTCCTTCCCTACTTTGGATTCACTTTCCCCATCAATGGTTCTCTTTTGTTTCTTTGGAGACTTGCCATGGCAGATTCAAGTGTTTCTGTTCTGCTCGTCATTACGTTTGCTTTGGAGGACATCGATTCTGCTCTCACAATTCTCCTTGCTCGTTTAAACCACTAAGGAGCTGTGTACTCCTCAAATTCCCCAGAATTCTCTTTCTCAAGGGCTCAGTTTTCAGTATTTGTTCATTGATGCCTGAACTCTTTTACTAGATCTGGAGGTCACATGTCCTTCTTTTGTTACTAGTTTTCCTACTGATTGATATTTTTATGTTCTGGGTCTTTGGTATTCTTTCTTCCTAGTGCTTTCTTTGGTTCATTCAATCTTGATTCCCCATCTATTTTTCTTGATTCTTACTTCTGACTTTTCCCTCCTTTTTTTGTAATTTCCTTATTGGCTGGATCTCAAAGCTTCCTCCCACCCCAGGCAATTCACAGTTCACTAGACTCTCCCCCAGTTGACTTTTGGGTGGTCAGAACTGGCTCCAGCTGAGTGTTGGGTTCTTCCTTCAGGCTTTCTGAAGTGCTGCACAGCACCCCTCCCCCTACCCATGGGCAGTATCCTACCCTGGTGACTTGTCCTGCTCCCTGAGTTCTTCAGTTCTCTGGCCCAACATTAGCAGCCCTGAGGCTGCAGATCAGAGCGTTGCAGCATTGCTTCTTCTGGAATAAAACCTCTGGGAATATTTTTGCTCCTGAAGGGCTGTGACCAAACTGGACAAAATGGCCTGAGTATTTCCATGGCACAGAAGGAGAAGTGGCTCTGAAGGGTGGCTCTGATGCAAGCCTGTGTTGTGTCCTTATGCCTGCCAGGTAGGAGGTGGGAGAGGGTGCTGAGTGAGCTCAAGGTCAGGGTTTGTGTTGCTTTCCTCTTCTTTTGGATTCTGGGTGTCCTAGATCATGGTAACAGCTGGAGTTGCTTTATCTTTGGTGCATAATTTCTGTTTTGGAGAAGTGTTGGTCATGTGGTCTGGAAGGCTCTAAACATAGAACCATAGATCTAGGCTAGAAGGAGCCTCTCCCCATCTTGAGGATTCAGTTGGTCATTCAGTCAGGGCTGAGGACCACCTGCACCATCCATAAGTTGACCTTATGGAAAGCAGAGACACTGGTTTTCTCAGGGTGCTGTTTTAGCAGGAACACTGACTCTATCTTTCGTTCTGGGTTAATATGGTAAAGTCCAATGTCCTATATCTCCCACCTATATCTGCCAGGCTCCCCTTTTAAACAGAAAATAATAATGATGGTGATTTGGGGAATAAAAATTGTTTTCTTGTCAATTTCTCAGCTGCCAACAAAATAAAGTTTTGGTTTTTCCTTAAGAGAAGTGTAATATCTCCCTTGATGCTGATTTTGTCAATTAATTTAATGTGTTGCTTTTTTTTCTTTAGAGGTGACTAAGTTGCACAGTGGCTGGAGCATTGAGCCTGGATGCAGGAAGACTTGAGTTCAAATGTGGCCTCAGACACTTTCTAGATGTGAGATCGTGGGCAAGTCATTTTACCTCTATTTGCTTTCATTTCCTCAACTACAAAATGGAGATTTTATTAGCATAATAATTATTATCTAGATAATGCTAACAACCTTGTAGGGCTCTTATGAAGGTGAATTGAGATAACATTTGTACAGGTACTGAGCACAGAGAGTGCATGGTACACAGTAGTTACTCTATAAATGCTTATTCCCTTCCCTTTTTAGCATAAGCATTTTTCCCTTTGGAAATCATCTGAATGTGAACAGATGAGGGTAGACTTACTTTCTTCTGTCAGTAATTATTCTTTACAATAAATCATTCCTGATTTTCCACATCACTTTTTTTTTCCAGCATCAGTCACTGGGTGTGCTCTCTCTTGGAACACTTTCCTGATGTCCTTCTTGAGTTCTCAGAAAATGACCATTAGGAAGTTTCTTTTTCTCCATCAGGGCTGAGGACCACCTGGACCATCCATATGTTGCCAAGGTCTTTGGAGTCTCCAACTGGAAGACACAAAAGAAGAGAAATAGCCTCTTTAAAGGTGCAAATGCCTCCTCCCAGACATGGAAATGGAAAAGAAAGTCATCATGAACATTTTACCAATGGATCTCTCAGCGACAGCAGTCTTGTAAAAATTGTGACCCGACAGCGTCCTCTGCTGGAGGTGTCCTCACTGGGGAGCAATGTTTACATATACACACATATACACATACACACTTACATAGATGATTATACCTTTAAGTTTTCCTGCCAATTTCTTCTTGTGACTCTTCTCTTTCTCTCTTCCTCCTGCCTCCATCCGTGCCTGGAAGGCAGAGAGAGGAGGGAGAAGGACACCATGTTTCTGCTGTCTTTACAATGAGGAAGATCAGATTCTTTGGAGGTACCTAGAGAGCCCATAAGATGAAAAGAAGTGTAAGAGAAAAGACAATCCAACCAACCAACCAACCATCCATCTATCCATCCATCTGCCCACCCATCCTCCCATTATTCCATCGTTTCAGTTATCATCTGTTTCTTTCAGTTGTCACTTGCCCACTTACCCTCCCTTATCCTCAGCTTTGGAGGCCTGGTTTATGCTGGGAAAGAGCTAAGATAAACAGGAGAATGTAAAGAGACCAAAGAAACCAGTGGATCCTCAAATTTAGACCTATTCTCCCCAAGAAGAAATCCTTGGCTGCCTCCACTCATGTGTGGAAGGAAGAGGGCCATGGGAGCAGCAGTACCACCAGTCTTGACTTCCCAGGGGGCAAGGCCAGACTCTATGGCAGGTGTCAGAAGGCATGGGAGAGGGCTGCTCATGGTTCATAGGGACCAGGCTGGAGGCTGGCTGCCAAGCTGCTGCTCCCTCCTCAGGAAGGGGCAAGAGAGGAGGAGCCAGGCCACCCACCCATCCCCTCCTGCCTTCTCCCATGTCTGGAAGGAAAAGAGCCAGGGGAGAAGCTAAGCCATCAGACTGTTGCTTCTGCTTTCCTAGGAGTACCTTGGGGCAGTGGAGGAGCAGGAGAGGCCCCAGGCTCAGGCTGTCTCCTCCTGAGGTAAATCCATAGGATGGGCAAAGCAGGGAGGGTCTGTGTCCTTCAGCCTCACAAGGGCCAGAGGATTAAGGTGAAGGCTAAAAAAATCACTTTTTTGATGAAACTTTAAAAATAGGTGTGATGGATTGGGCAGGGGGAAGGGGATGGTGCTCAGCCAATAACGCAGCTCCAGGTTAGAATCAGGTCCCTGGGAGATACCTTAGCTGAGCTCCACAAATGGAGGTCCCTCTCCATTATAGATTTACTCTTTGCTTCTCTCCATGTTTTTGATTAGTTTTTTTCTTTGAATACTTACCTAAGCCAGCCAGTACATGTAGAATGAGTTCACACAACTTCATTATCATTATATATATATGTTTACATATACACACACACACATATGTTTACATACACACACACACATATATATGTTTACATATACACACATATACATACACACATACACACACATATATAGATGATTATACCTTTAAGTTTTCCTGCCGATCTCTTCTTGTGACCAGGTCTACTATTACTCTTGGCTTCTCCGACATGATTTATACATCCACTTTTTGCATTCCCCTGAGGCACCAGAAATTTCTACCCAGGTAACAATGTGCTTGTGGATGCTCTGAGCAGGGATGCTCTGAGGGGGCTGGACCCCACCTGATGTCTCATGGATTCTGAAAGGTGCTATGCTCTAGACAGCTGGAATGAGCCAGCAAAAGCAGAAGCCAGTTGGGTATTGTTCCAGTCTACTTCCAGTACTGGTCCTTTGGTACCCAGGTGAGTTCAGGTACCCCAACACACCCTTGTTCACAGAACATGGGCTTCAGACCTTTTACTGGAGCCTCCAGGCCAGTCCCTGCAGGTCTCAGATGCATGAATTAGCACACAGCTCTTCCTTCTGGGTCTTCTTGAGCCCTGTCCTGTCGAGTTTCCTGTTACATCACTTCTGAAATGGATTTGGGGGTGCTGGCCTCCTTTGTTACCTTTAGAGGAACACAAAGGCTCCCAGTGAGCGAGATGTCTCAACTGGAAAAAGAAGAGCCCTGGGGAGATGGACTCCTAGGTTGTTCCATGGAAGAGTTGAAATGAGTTTGTTGGCATCAGTTTGGTGCCTTTGGATGGAGAGACTCACAGGACACAGTAGAGGGCCTCAGAGCTGCTTTGTCCAGTAAAAAGTACAGAGATTCAGTTAGGAAAAGAATTCTGAGAAGATCCGAGTTCAGTCTAGAACCTCCAGTCTTCTCAGGCAAGTGAGCTCAAGGAGAATGGAATTTTCCTGATATGCGATTAGCCATGAAAGTCAGAGTGGAAGCTGGCAGAGGAGAGAGAGGAAGCTTGTAGGCTTTTGACTGGGGAGACTGAAGACAGTTTCACATTGGTTATCTGAGATGGCATGCTGGGGAGACTGAAGGCCCTTCCCCTCTGCTGGGCTCACAGAACCAACTTCCGTCAGTGGGGGCTGAGATGCAGGTTTTCCTTGACTAAGGAGATCTAGAGCTTGGGGACAAAAGGTCCTTTTTAGAGCTGATTTGCAGAGTAGGCCAGAAGGGAAAGAATTTCTCCCTTTTGGGGGACCCAGTGCATAACATGGGTGACTGAGATTTGGGGAGAGATCTGCCACCTCAATTACATCCTTAGTGGAAGGATTGTCCAGGACATCAGGTAA
Source organism: Notamacropus eugenii (assembly GCF_028372415.1). Lineage (NCBI taxonomy): Eukaryota > Metazoa > Chordata > Mammalia > Diprotodontia > Macropodidae > Notamacropus > Notamacropus eugenii. The sequence continues at coordinate 762,121,228 of NC_092872.1, forward strand.
CCTTGTGAAACCCTGGGTGGAGGAACAGCTACATTGGAGAAGAACACCTGGGAAAGGCAGTAGAGGCCAGAATGGACAATTGGCTATAGAGACTCATGCTTGGCTGGCAGTAGGTAGGCTGGCAGAGAAGACATTGCTCCAACTCCATTTGCCTCAAAGATTCTACAATAAATGTTTGCTTGTGGATGTGGCCATCAGAATGAAGGTTTCAGCTTGGGAATTATTGGGAAGTGGTTCTTTCTTCTGTTTTCTTGGTTTCTACAAAATGGAAGTGCCCACATACACAAACACAAAATTCTAGTGTGTTCAGTTATTCTCTGTCAGTCACACTAAACAAATTCACACCCTCAGAATGAGTGCTAGAGCAGAACTGACCATGGTCCTTTCTTACCTCTGGTGTCTCAGCCACTTGGTTTCACATGAGCAGGTCCCCTGCCCAGAATCTTCATGAATGTTCACTCTTCCACTGCCTGGTGATGTGTGTAAGAAAATGTGCTGAGACTTATGAGTGGTAGTTGACGGCATGACTTCATCTTGCTGCTTCATTAAAATGACTTTGCTTTGATCTAAGTCTGATCAACTGTGGACTGGCCAAAGCAAAATCCATGGGTAAAGGCTGAGGAAATATAGTTTGGGGAGGATTCTGAGCTGCCCTGTGCTTGTGTTCTGAGGTAGTCTGTTGAAGGTCAGGGAGGGTGTGTGTGTGGGGTGTCATGACCTAAGCCTTTGCTTCAACCTCTATATATATGCATGCATGTGCACACACACGCACACACAGACACCCCCCCCCCATGCCATTCCCATCCTCTCTCTCACACCTTTAGTGTCCAGATAGCTCAGCATCTAAATCAGGGCTCTCCAAAGGGAGATAGATGTGCAATCCCCTAAGGAAGATAATGTCTAAACTTGTAAAAATATTTTTCTGAAAAGGATCAGAAGAAAACAAAGCTTCCCTATAATGAGACTATAGATTTACACTTAGCTCAGTGAGTCAGTATCCCCACACTTCTGGTGCTTATGAAAGTGGGAGAAGTGGACTATTGTAGGCAGTAATTTCTTGGTAACTCCCTGCAGGATTGAGCATGCTCGCAAATTAGGTCCAATGTGGTCTGTGGATGGGAAGCCTTTAGATAATATCAGTGCCCTTCTCCTCTGGACAATCAGACATTCTGGGTGGTTCAGTCTGTTAGTCCCATATCCTGGGCCCCTCAAGGAGCCAGAGAGAAGTGACTGTCCTTAGGAGACCCCTGATACAGACTTAGCCTTATCCTCTCCCCTCAGTACCCTCTTTTATCCCATCACTCACCAATTCTTCATCTCTGGGGTAACTCCCAGGGTGGGAGCTGGCACCTCACAATGCAGCCAGTCAGGCCTGAGCTGGGTGGGAATGTGCTGAACTGGACTGGTTTACCCAGGTAAGGACAGCCCCTGAGTAGAGGCACACTGAATGCTTTGGCCCAGAAGTGTAGACACAAGGTGAATTTGCAGCACATGGTGATAAGTTTCTTATTTGTAATGGTTTAAATAAGGTAAACCAAGGTACAAAGCTCCAAGCATGAGCAATTAATTAGTAAAGCATGAATTCAACAATAGATTGCAGCGAGGTGGTGCAGTGGATAGAGCACCAACGCAGGAGTCATGAGGACCTGAGTTCAAATCTCACCTCAGACACTTTACATTTACTAGCTGTGTGACCTTGGGCAAGTCACTTAACCCCAATTGCCTCATCCTGATGAATATCTGGTCACTGGATTCAGATATCTCTAGAGGAGAAGTGAGGCTGGTGACCTGCACAGCCCTCCCTCACTCAAAACAAAGTCAAGTGCAAGTCATGTCATCATTTCTGTGTTGGTATGGTCTTCTTCAGCAATGAAGGATGAACACACACACACACACACACACACACACACACACACACACACTTTGGTAAAACTAAGACTCTGAATGAGAACAGTTTTATTTTATAGGTTTTGGGGAATACAGAAAAACAACAGGGTAGGAGATGTCAGAGGACTGAGTACAATGTGACTGGTTAAACCAGCTGAGGAGTGGGGAACAGTATGCTTGGTTGGAAGTTTGGTAATGAAGGACCAACAACAGCCCCCTGCCTTTCTTCATGTGACCAAGAGATGTTCCTTGTTTGAGTCTACCTGCCAGACAGGGACCCAGACTTCTTTGGAGAGCAAACCAGACATCCTTAAAGGACAGCTCCCTGGTGTCCACCTGAATCTCCCAAGGACAGCAGAATCCTTTGAGACAACAATGGAACAGTGATTACCAGGAGAACAGGACTTCAGAACTTAACCCATCAAAGGTCAGCTGAATGAAAGTCAGAGAAGAGAAGCACGATGTGAGCAGTTACAGGACACAATTGATTGTCATAGTGTCAATAAAAAAATGATAGAGGATCAATTTAAATCTTCTCCTATTGGAAGAGAGAAGGGGAAGCTTGAGACAGTCATAGATGTAAGTGGAACCTTCCTCTCTTGAATTTTGTGGCCATGCCCTTCCCAGACACCAAGGCCACCCCCCCTTCTTCCCCATCTCCCACTCTCTTGCTCCTTCATTCTGCTGACTCTAATGCATGTCACCTGTTTAGAAAATGGATCCCAGTGGTTTTTGTGACTGGGAGAGAATTCTAGCTTCGGGGTAAAATGTAGTGTCTATCTGCTGCTTGGAGAACTGAAGGGGTGAGATTGGGAGCTGGGCAGAGCAGCGGAACAGTCAGCAACCCTGGTGGGCAGAAAGCAGGAAAGTTCTGTGTGTGGAGCAGAGTTCAGACTGTGGTGTGGTTTCCTTATTTGTTCCTGCTGGCGCTCTCTCTCTCCCTCCCTCCCTCTCTCTCTGTCTTTCTCTCACAGACACATAAACACACACAAACACACACACACACACACACACACTCACACAGAGCACTGTTGTTTACAATCCAGATGGTATCCCATCATTTCTTTGTGTTTACTCTTCCTGATCCTGATGACTGGAGATGAGGGATGGACATAAAGAAAGAAAATATGTCCAAGGGCTAAGAAGCACCCTAAATTTCTTTTTGGATATAATCCCACTCTAGCCAAATCACACCTGTAACCTTTACGTATACTCCAACTGCCCTAATAATGATTAAGTTCTTTGGAGTATTATCTTGCCATATAAGAATATAAACAAGTTAACCTTTTAAAATCCCTTATGATTTCTCTTTCATGTTTACCATTTTATGTTTGTCTTGAGTCTTATATTTGAAATTCAAATTTAAAAATTATTTACTTTTTACCTATTCTTTGTAAAAACCATTTTAACACTTTAAAAAAAGTGAGTTCCAAGTTCTCTCTCTCCCTGCCTTGTCTCCCTCCTCATTGAGAAGGTAAGAAGTTGGATATATGTAATAACTGTGCAATCATGCAAAATATATTCCCATGTTGGTCATGTTGTGAAATAAAACACGGACAAAAACAAATCCTGGACAAAAATAAAGTGAAAACTACTATGCTTCGATCTGTATTCAAACCGTCATCAATCCTTTCTCCAGAGGTGGAAAGCATTTTTCGCTGAGTCCTAAATTGTCCTAGGTCACTGTATCATTGAAAATAGCTAAGTCATTCACAACTGATCATGCTACAACATTGCGGTTACTATGTACAACGTTCTCCTGGTTTTGCTTACTTCACTCTGTATCATACAAGTCTGTCCAGTTTTCTTTTTGAAAAATAATTTTCTTTTTTCCACAATTACATGTTAAAACAATCATTAGCATTTATTTTTTCTTTTAAGTTTTGAATTCAAAATTCTATCCCTCTGTCCCTTCCTTCATCCTTGAGACTAATCCTAAACCTGAGACAAGAAGCAATCTGACATGAGTTCTACATGTGCAATCATGTAGAATATTTCCATAATAGTGATTTTGTGCAAGAAAACACACAAAGTGAAGACTAGTGCGCTTTGGTCTGTGTTCAGACGCAGCTCTTTCTCTGGAGGTGGACAGCATCTTTTCATCATGAGTCCTTTGGAATTTTCTTGGTCATTGAACTGCTAAGTTCATTAATAGCTAAGTCATTCACGGTTGTCTATTGTACAGTATTGCTGCTGTTGCGTACAATGCTTTGCTTACTTCACTTTGGATCAGTTCGCGTAAGTCCAGGCTTTTTTCTCAGAGCATCCTGCCCTTCATTTCTTATTATACAATGGCATTCCATTATCACCTTATACCACAATGTGTTCAGCCTTTCCCCTGTTGATGGGCATTCACTCAATTTCCAATTCTTTACCACCACAAAAGAACTGCTATATTTTTGTACATATAGGTCCTTTTCTTTGAAATCTTTGGGACTCACAGGGTTTTTTAGGGTTAGGGTATTTCTGGCTCAATGGTCATGCATAATTTTATAGCCCTTTGGGCATAGTTTCAAGTTGCTCTTTAGAATAGTTGGATCAGTCCACAACTCCAACAACAGTGTATTTAGATCCCAGTTTTCCAACTTCCCTTCAACATTTGTCATTTTCCTTTTCTGTCATATTAGATAATCTGATCGGTATAAGATCATATGTCAGAATTGTTCTAGTTTGCATTTCTCTAATAAATAGTGATTTAGAGCATTTTATCACATCTATGCACACACCATGCTTTTTTTTCCTTTTAACTTTGTATTTAAGTTCCAATACTTAAGTTTATGATACGTTTTTTTCCCCTTCCTCTATTCTGTATTTGCGTTCTGGTGTTTGAGTAGTAATAAAATTTTGAATGAAAAAAATTCCTCAAAAATGTTTCCATTCTCTTTACACTTTTTTCTTTTGTTTGGTCAGGACACAGGAAAAGGTCAATTTGGATTTACTAAGCCACCAGGGAATTGAGGGGATTAGGACAGTAAATGATTAATTGTGGGGACTGAGTGAAGAAGTCTACTGAGTGCGTCATGTGACTCAGTTCTGGAACTAGTTTATTTTCTATTCAGTTATGGGTCTAGTCCACCTTCTGTCCTGTGAGAAAAATTCATTTAATTGTAGGAATTGGGAGAAAACTTTATTGCATTGTTAGCACCTGGCCAAGAGAAATTGAACACCTCTCCCTGCTGCTTAGAGATCCTTAAACAAGGATCTGGGTTATGCTGGTCATTCAGATCCAAAGACTGATAATTAGAGACACTTTGGGGAATGGGACTCCCCCTTTTCGGATTCAGCAAATTGCACCTGTTCACACTCCTCCTTGGAAAGTCCCTAATTTTTCATCCAATTAGATTACCTAATGTGTACTCTTTCCTTTTGATTGGTTTTATTTGTTTGTGAAGTATAAAAGTCTGTCTTTCCCCTTTATTCTGGGTACAGACCTAAGTGGAAGAAGTCCAGTCTGGCTTGGTTAGGCAATTGGCATGCATTGCTTAATAAACTGATATTCTCAGATCAAAACTTTGTTTTCCTCAGTCAATTTATCTTTCATCTTCCATAACGCAACCCTATCTCCCATAGAGGAGTCCATGAAGGTCCCTTTGACTGCCCAAATTCCCTGAAGGCATGTGACAAGCAGCTCAGCAGCCTCTTCTATGGATTTAGTTCTTTCATATTCCCCTTCCACGCTGGTGGGGCAGAAGCAGCCATGGAAGACATTTTAGATCAAATCTGTCGGGTCTCTAATCTAAAAGGTTCAGCTCAGTCTCAAGTCTATCAGGTGAATTCCTTCCTCAACATCATATTTATTAGGTCACAGAAATCAGGAAGCAGAAAAAATCTCAAGTTAATGAGAAACTTCCTGATTGTTGCATGCAGTAGGCTAAATACATACGTGTAGGTGGCTTGCTGTGGACCAAAAACTTGCCCCCAATGTCCCCAGTTTTTATACTTTTGATCAAACAACTTTAACATTTTTTCCCCTTCATTAAACATCATTTTTCAGTTGAAATGATATTGCCACAAATCCTTTTCCAATTAAGACACTGTATTTTACAGGACATTCAGATGTCTCTTGTCATGCCATCATGCAGCTGATGAGCAGCTCTATTGCTTCCTTTAGCAGTTTTGCAACCAGGTGGGCCATGAATTACTTTCTCTTATTCCACCATTTTGTTACAGTCAGACACAAAATTTAGCACTTTACCAGTGACTTTCTTGTTCCAGAGAAAGCATGACCCAAGGAGCATATTCATAAAACTCCTTTCTAGTACGAATCTTCTAATGTAACAGGGTGATCTCTGGCTGAAGGCCTTCTCGCCTTGAGCCCATATATGGTTTGTACCCAGGGCAAATTTTTCTGTCCAAGAAGCTCTGTACTCTATTTGAATGCCTTTCCTCAACTATGTCAATGATAAGAATTTCATCTAGTATGAATTCTCTGATGGGAAGTAAGAGCTGACTTTTGCCCAAAGGCTTTACCACACTGAACATATTCATAAGGTTTCTCTCCAGTGTGGATTCCCTGATGTTTAACAAGACTGCAGCTTCTTCTGAAAGCCTTTCCACATTGATTAAATTAGTAAGATTTCTTGCCAGGCCTAGAGGCCTGAGGGCTACCCGAGTCTTCTTACCTCACCTCCTGAGGTCTTTGGTTGGCCAAACCGGATGCTCGTATGAGAGAAAGGACGTTCCAGAGTCGAACAAGGGTTGAGCTTTATTTCAGGGTCTAGTTACAAGTGCAGGGGAATACTTCCTTAGGAGGGAAAGAGAAAGATCTCCCAAGGAGGCAAAGATCTTACAATAAGAGACTGGAAGTAGAAGTATAAGCGGGGAGAGGGGGGGAGGGGAGAGAGGAGAGAGGAAAAGCGGAGCCTTGTTGTCCTGTCCGCTCCGCGCCCCTCCACCCAAGAGAGCTTTCAGGCTTTTCTGATCCTACTTAAACTCTCCAGCAGCATAGTTTGCATCTGAATACCGTGCTGTTAGATAACAATAGTGTGCCCAGATCCGGGACAATCTCGAGGGCGGGGAGAGCTCTCTCCCATCACGTTTCTCACGGGAAGAGGCGGAAATACACGAGATAGCTCGGTTCACCTCGATTCCCAGTCGTTTCCTGGGGGGTCTCGTGAGAACTCTAAGATTTAGAAGTTCCCACCTTTACCCGCCCGAGACTGTCCACATGGAATTGAGCTTCCAACCCTAGCAATTTCTCTCCAGAACAGATTCTCTGATGTTCAGTAAATTTGTTGTACCATCAGAAATTCTTGCTATAACAAAAATCACCCCGACATACACAGGGGGAGGGCGGCTGCTATCATATATATATATATATATATATATATATATATATATATATATATATATATATATATATATATATATATATATATATATATATATATATATATATATATATATATATCAACAGACAGATCCAACTGTCTGACCATTACATACATGGTCACCCAAGGGAGAAGCACCAACATCTCAGTTTTCAAAGACAGGGGTGATCCTGACCCGCTTCCCAGGGTCTCATCTGGCCAAACAAAACACTTCCAGTCAGTAAGCCCCAAAGTAAAATCTTACCCTGAAAGTATTTATACATTTTTCAGAGCCAGCAGGCATCACAGACCTTGAGAACCAGTGCCTCATTAGAAAATGAACAAAAGGTGTGTGCCTTCCTACAAATCTTCCCAGGCCCAAAGGCAGCTAGGTGGTGCAGTGGATAGAACACCAGTGCAGGAGTCAGGAGGACCTGAGTTCAAATCTCACCTCAGACACTTGACACTCACTAGCTGTGTGACCTTGGGCAAGTCACAACCTCAGTTGCCTAATCCTGAGTCATCTCCAGTCATCCTGATGAATATCTGATCACTGCATTCAGATGGCTCTGGAGGAGAAGTGAGGCTGGTGACCTGCACAGCCCTCCCTCACTCAACACAAAGTCAAGTGTAAGTCATGTCATCATTTCTCTGATGGCATGGTCATCTTCGGCAACGCAGGGCGAACACACTCACCCGGGCCCATTAATAGGTGGGGAAGATCTTCTTTAATCACCTTATTCCATCAGAAGCACTTGATTATAACTAAAACAAAACAACAAAAGAAATGCATTATCCATGCACTTGTCATATTGAACACATTTGTAAAGTTTCTCTCCAGAATGAATTCTCTGATATACAGGAAGACTGCAGCTGCACCTGAAAGATTTTTTTCACATGGATTACATTCCTAAGATTTCTATCCAGTGTGAATTCTGATGTCCAATAAGGACTGAGTGTTCACTAAAACCTTTACCAAGTTATTAAAGATGCTCATGTTTTGTTTTTTATTTTCAGTCTGAATTTTTTCCCGTAGTAAATAAAGGATAACTATTGTGTGAAGGCTTTATCACACTGATTACATTCATCAGATTTCTCCTCAGAGTGCATTCTTTGATGGACAGCACAGATTTCTTACAAGTGAAATCACAGGGACCGTCACTCACAAAGCTTTGCTTGTGAGTGTCTTCTACACAAAGGCTTAGCTCTACAAGAGTCTATTTTATTTCAAGTCTGATCTTTCCTTCTGAAAAGAGACCAACAATTAAACAAATATACACAGACACATACAAACACTCATATATGCACACTTACATACACATATACGTATCCTCTTCCCTCCACTGGCAGAACATTAACTGATTTAGATTCTCTTTACCCAGAAAAGGAGAAAGTCTTCAAACTTGAAAGGGAAGAACCAATTATTTGAAAATGCCATTAGCTCAGACCCAAAGGATAATCTAATTTACAAAGAGCTTCACACACAGTCGCATTAGATCTTTACAATAAATCTGTGAAGCAGGAAGGTCTGACATTTTCATTACATTCACAGCTCAGGTCATGAACACAGCTCAGAATGACTTGACCTAAATCCCATCAACTGAGACTAGCTCAAACCCATGACTGGGCATGCTCTGGCCACTGTAGGAGACTGATTGTCTGCACTTTCAATCTTTCCTTTTCACTTCCATCTTTATTGTCTGAACTTTCAATTCTTTCTTCATGACTATTGTGCCGTTTGGGGCACATATACTAATATTCATATGATTTCATGATTGATTGTATGTGTAAACATAACACAATTTCCCTGATGATTGCTTTCAATCTTATTTCTCTGCTGTTGTCTCTGAGATCACATGATAAATGTCAATGCTGTTTTTTATATTTACTTGAGGCAAGAGAAGTTTTTTTTCTGGCCTATTATTTTCTTGGAAGAGCCATTCTTTCTTTCTTTTTCTTTAAATGTTGCTGTGCACTAAAATAAAAATAAATTGCTTGAAATAAACAGAACTTTTAAAAATGTCTGGCATTTCCAATGTCTGAAAATATGTGTGTCACACAGGAACTTGAGTCCATCATCCTATTATAAGGAATTGGATAGCAGGCTTCACTTTTGTGTGTGTTCGTCCTTCGTTGCTGAAGAAGACCATGCCATCTGAGAAGTAATGACATGACCTGCACTTGACTTTGTTTTGAGTGAGGGAGGGCTATGCAGGTCAACAGCCTCACTTCTCCTCCAGGGCCATCTGAATGCAGTGACCAGATATTCATCAGGATGACTGGAGATGACCCAGGATGAGGCAGTTGAGGTTAAGTGACTTGCTCAAGATCACACAGCTTAGTGAGTGTCAAGTGTCTGAGGTGAGATTTGAACTCAGGTCCTCCTGACTCCTGCACTGGTGGTCTATCTACTGCACCACCTAGCTGCTCCACAGACTTCACTATTGGTTCCCTGGAAACCCTTCCCATTCGGTGGTTCAGAAACTCCATGTAGCTTTGAGACTATGGTCAAGGAATTTGAGCTAAAAAATTGTTAATGGCACCTTAAGCAGTAAATAATGGCCCAATTTTGTTACAAAAATATTTTCCTTCTAGAACAACAAGCTTGTTAATTTTCCAACCACAAAAAGTTTCTTTCTGCTGTGATTCCAAACCATCATGGTCTGGCTTATAATGCTTTTGGGGTTCATGAAATGATGACATCACACTCTGACTGATTCTAATTGAGTGCAACATGTTCTGTCAGTTTTTCAACTTGACATCAAATTGTTTCCAAACTTCCAGGAAGGTTAGCTATTCAAGTGCAAATGGTCACAGGCATTCACACACCCTCCCTGGCTGGCTCTCACTGCCCCAGAGTAAGAGTGAACTATTAACTACAAGACTGAATGTGGTAATAGCATCTCAGCAACACTGTAATCACCAGATCAGAATGTTAGAGGTTTGCATTATTGCAGCTGAGACGATTTGCATTATTGTGTTATGGCAAGCTCTTTGAAAATGATAGTCACTAGGCATACACAGCAGAGTCCGTGATGGCACCATCATGGATCTCCACAACTCTTCTGTAAAAACAGACCTTTAAATGCCAGTATTGCAATGCTAAGGTTGTTTTCTGACTTGAACTTATCCTCCACTCTATCTGGCAGTTTCTAAAAGGAATTGGTTGGCACATGGCTTAGTCATTCAAGAGTATTTCAGTCAGAGTGTAGCTGGATTGCCTACAGTAGAAAAAAGTTATGTCAGATGACATTTACAAAGGTTGTTTTATAAGTAAATGTTAAAAAAAACTCAAAGCAATAGGTGCAGTTGACCTTCAAGTACATTTGTCATTAAACACACTACTTGTCATGAGCCAATAGAAAAAATAAGTCTTTTATGTAATATTTGGCAATTCATTTTATTGACTGGTAGGGGAGTTGAAAACAAAAAAAAATGAATTTCTATCACTCAGCAAGAGAGTTGTACAAATCTCTTCCCATTATCCACCTCATATATGTATGATCATTTTCATGGTATTCTATTTATTCTCTTTCCCTTAAACCTTCCATCTTCCTACTTTCCTAATGCTATCCAAGGCATCCTCAATAGTCCAGGCTCAGAGAGAGTGTCATGCATTCCTCATTAATTCTCACATATTCACATTCCTGACCCATATATTCAATCTGGAACAGAGTCCTGGGATTCCACCTGTGTGACATCTCTCCCATACACCCCACTTCTCTCCCAACATAGTCACTACCTTGGTTCAGGACCCAATCACCTCACACCTGAGGTATTTAGTATGGATCAATTCTCTTCTGCCTCTGCTAATTTTGGCCTAATAATTAACACCAAGAAAACACAGGTGCTCCATCAGCCACCACCACACCATCTATACGTGGAACCATTGATTATGACAAATGAAGAAGTTTTGAATGCTGTTCACTTACCTTGGTAGTGTATTTTCCAGGGATGTACACATTGACAATGAGGTTGATGCACGCATTGCCAGAGCTAGCTCAACTTTTGAGAGGCTCTGAAGAAAAGTTTGGGAGAGAAGAGGTATTAGACTGACTAACCAAACTGAAGGTCTGCAGAGCCATTGTGTTGACCTCATTGTTATATGCCTGTGAAACATGGACAGTCTACTAGTGCCATGCCAGGAAGCTGAATCACTTCCATTTGAACTGTCTTGAATCACTTCCATTTGAACTGAGGATCACCTGGCAGGATAAGATACTAACCATTGAAGTCCTTGTTTGAGCTGAACTGCCAAGAATTCCAACTATATTTCAGAGAGCACAACTCCCATGGGTTGGCCACGTTGTACAAATGCAAAATGTATGCTTGCCAAAAAGACTATTTTATGGGGAACTCACATGGGGCAGGTGATCATATGGTGGTCAGGAGAAGTGATGCAAGGATACTCTCAAGGTCTCTCTTGAGAACTTTGGATTTGACTGTGTGACATGGGAGACACTGGCACAGGATGGCTCAGCATGGCGTGCGCACATCAGAAAGTGTGCTGTGCTGTATGAGCAAAACAGAATTGGTACAGAACAAAGGCAACATAGGATGCACAGATTTGGAGTAACTGTCCCAAATATTCATACAGACTATAAGTGCCCAATCTGTGGTAGAGCATTTAGAGCTCATATTGGTCTGAGCAGCAGCAGCTGGACACACTGAAACTTTCCTTTATCAGAGTGATGTCATTTTGGTCCTTTTTGGGAATGAAGCTCAACAACCAACCAACCAGCATGTACGTGTGTGTGTATGTGTGTGTTTATGCATGTGTGTGCATGTGTGCATGTGTGTATATGTGTGCGTGTGTGCATGTGCAGTGTGTGTATATGTGTGCAGTGTGTGTGGATGTGTGTATGCATGTGTATGTGTGTGTATGTGTATGTGTGTGTGCAGTGTGTGGATGTGTGTGCAGTGTGTGTATGTGCAGTGTACGTGTGTGTGTGTATGGTGTGTGTATGTGTGTGTGTGTGTGTGCAGTGTGTATGTATGTGTGTGTGCAGTGTGTGTCTATGTATGTGTGTGTATGTGTGTGTGTGCAGTGTACGTATGTGGTGTGTGTGTGTGTGTGTGTGTGCAGTGTATGTGTGTGGTGTGCATTAGTGGAAGTGTATTTGTGTATTCGTGGGAGTGGTGTGAGGTCCCTCCTCCTAAGCTACCAGCCAAGCAGGGCCCTTAGACAGACAAAGTACAGAAATTGGTCCATTTATTTTTCAAAAAAGGAACTCCTCATTTTCAAAGACCTTGAGCAGAGCCATGTGTTCCAGGCCAAAGGAAACAGAGCCTTCCTTTTCTGTGAGCCTCAGTTAAGGGCCTCCTTCTTACCTTTGTGGAGAAGAGAAAGAGAAAGGTATAAGTTTCTGGAACTATTGGGCAGTGCTGGGAGTTTTCTTTTCCAAGAGGGGGAAGGCAGGGACTGAAGGAGACATTTGGTCTTGTCCAAGAGGCGCTAGGCTCTAGGGCAAAGAATTAGTGTATGGATGCAATGGAGGGCCTTATATTCTCCCCCAAATCTCCTTTCCACCATCTTCACAACAACCCTATGAGGTAAGGTGTTCTTGTTCACTGGATTTCGCCCTTCAGGAACATGAGGCAAGCAGGGGTGAAATGACTCTCCTGGGTCATCCAGCTGGTAAGGGGCTGAGGCTAGAATGAATTCAAGTCTTCTTGATCTTCTACCACTTCACAGTTCCACCAACAATGTATCAGTGTGCCTGTCCATCTTCTCATACCCCTCCAATGTGGACTGGGGCCATTTCTGGTCATTTCTTCCAGTTTACAGAGTATGAGATGAAACCTCAGGAGTGTCTTGGTCTGCATTTCTCTTAGCAATTTGGAACATTTTTTCACGTCGTTGTGAATACTTGGCAGTTCTTTTGAGAACTCTTTGTCCTTATCCTTTGACCATTTCTCTATTGGGAAATGGCTATTAGCCTCCTGTTTATGTGTCTAGACACTAAACCCTCATCAGAGAAATCTGATGCCAAGGTTCTTTCCTATTCCCACTTCCTTTTTTATCTTGGATGCATTCATTTGTGTACAGAAGCTTTTCAATATCAAGTAATCAGAATTTTCTCTGTTATTTAACTAATTGCCTCTGTCTGTCCTTTGAAAAAGTATACATCTCCTCCAAGTTCTGATGAAAGGTAGATCTGTTTCTCTTGTGAGAGTTTTATAGAATTATCATTAATATTAAAGTTATTCATCAATATAGAATGTATTTCAGAGCATGATGTGAGCTGGTGGTCTAGGTCTCATTTCCTCCCAGACTGTTTTCCAGGTTACTCAACAGTCTTGTTTGTTTTGTTTTTTATTTTACTAAATCTGGTTGCTTGCTTCTCTCTTTATCAAACAGTAGTTTATTGATTTCTATGGTATCTTAATGTCCCTTTCAAAGTCTTGAAGTATCTCTCATCATTTTACTGATGCCTGATGGTTTTGATGACTGCTGTTTTCTGTTATGAGGTCTGGAAGTGTTGCCCCCGATGTTCTTACTTCTTATCATCGTTTCCCTTGACTTTGTTGATCTTTAGCTTTTCCAAATGAATTTTTTTATGCTTTTATTCAGACCTGTAAAATGTGTTCTTCATAATTCGATTCGTGAGGGAATTAGTTCTTAGTCCTGTAATTGCTTTTACTCAGTGATATTATTCAGTAACCATATTCTGAATTCTGACAAAAAAATCCTCTTCTTTGCCTCTCTTATTTAGTGCCATATCAATCAAACTACCAAAAAATTATTTTGTAGAGCTGGAAAAAAATAACAATTCATCTGCAAGCTCAAAAGGTCCAGAATGTCAAGGGAATTAGTGAAAAAAAAGGCAAGGGAGGTGGTCTAGCTATACCAGATCCTAAATTATATCATATAGCAGCAATCATCAAAACTGATACTGGTTTAGAAATAGAGTAGACTTATCAAATAGAAGATTACCATAGTTACTGACTGTTGTGTCTGGCATGTCTAACATATTCAGCTAATCCACCACAGTCTCCAGCTTCTGGCAAAAGAACTCACTGTTTAACAAAAAACTGCTCTAACAACTGGAAAAAAAGAGTATGGTAGAAGCTAGGCATACACCAACATCTTACACCCTGTACCAAGATAAAGTCCAAATGGGTGCATGATTTAGATATAAAGATTTTGTGTGTGTGTGTTCGTCCTTTGTTGCCGAAGAAGACCATGCCATCAGAGAAATAATGACATGACTTGCACTTGACTTTGTGTTGAGTGAGGGAGGGCTGTGCAGGTCACCAGCCTCACTTCTCCTCCAGAGCCATCTGGATCCAGTGACCAGATATTCATCAGGATGACTGGAGATGACCCAGGATGAAGCAATTGGGGTTAAATGACTTACCCAAAGTCACACAGCTAGTGAGTGTCAAGTGTCTGAGATGAGATTTGAACTCAGGTCCTCCTGACTCCTGCACTGGTGCTCTATCCACTGTACCACCTAACTGCCCCATTGATATAAAGATACAAAGAATAAGGAATAGTTTATCTGCCAGATCTATGGAGGAGAGAAGGACTCAAGACCAAACAAGAGATAGAAAACATTATGAAATGCAAAATGAATGATTTTGATTACATTAAATTGAAAAGTTTGAACACAAACAAGACCAATGTAATCAAGATTAGATGGGGAGGAGAAACCTGGGAAACAATCTTTACAATCAGTGTCTCTGATTAATGCCTTATTTCTAAAGTATATAGAGAACCGAGTAAAACTTATAAGAATACAAGCAATTCTCCACTTGATAAATGGTCAAAGGATATGAACAGGCAGTTTTCAGAGAAAGAAAATAAAATTTTCTAAAGTCATATGAAAAAATGCTCTAAATATTAATTAGGAAAATGCAAATCAAATGACTCTGTAGTACCACATCACATCTATCAGATTGGTTAACATGATAAAACAGGAAAATGATAAATGTTGGCGAAGATGTGGATTAAATTGGAACACTAATGCATTGTTGGTGTAGCAGTGAACTGATTCAACCATTCTGAAGAGTAATTTGTAATTATGAGCTAAGGGTCATAAAATTGTGCATACCCTTTGACCCAGTGACATCACTTCTTTGTCTGTATCCCAAAGAAATCATGAAAATGGGGAAAGGACCTCCATGTACAGCTCCATGTACAGCAGCAGAACCAGAAATGGAGGGAATGTCCATCCACTGAGGAATGTTGTACAAATTGTGGTACATGAATGTAATGAAATCCTTTGTGCTCTAAGAAATGACACACAGGTGGACTTTGGGAAAGCCTGGAAAGACTTGTATGAACTTATACTGAGCAAAGTGAGCAGAGCCAGGAGAACATTGTACACAGCAACAACCACAGTGTTTGACTTTGATAAACTTAGCCGTTCTCAGCAATGCAAGGACTCATGATGGAAAATGCCATCCGCACCCAGAGAAAGAAGCATGGAGTTGGAATGCAGAGCGAGGCAGATTGTTTTCTCTCTCTCTCTTTTTTTATGGCTTCTCTCCTTTGTTATAGTTCTTCTATGCAACAGGATCAATGTGAAAATAGAAATGTTTATGTGTAGACCCCATATAGGATTGCATGCTGTCTTGGGGAGGAGGGAGGAAAGGGAGGGGGAGAAAATTTAAAAGCTTATGGAAGTGAATATTAAAAACTGAAAATAAAGGAATTAAATGTAAAAAAATTTTAAAAAATGAAAGCTAGCTGTGATGATGAAAAAAAATGATGAGTAGGCAGATGTCAGAGAAGCCTGGAAAGTCTTATATGAAATGATACTGAGTGAGATGATCAGAACCAGGAGAACACTGTTCACTGCCTGGGCTGCATTGTGTGATAACTGATCTTTACAAACTTAGCTCTTCTCAGCAATCCAAGCATCTAAGACAACTCCCAGAGACTCATGATGACAAATTCTATCCACATCCAGGAAAGAATTGGGGAGTCAGAATGCAGATGAAAGCAAACTGTTTGCTCTTCTTTTTTTTGGTTATTTTATTTCTTCTTGCTCATGGTTCCCCCTATTAGTACTAATTTTACTTACATCATGAATAATGTGAAACTATGTTTAATATAAATATATAAGTAGAGCCCATATCAGATTGCATAATATCTTGGGGAGGAGAAAGGGAAGGGTGAGGAAAAAAATCCAAAACTCAAAATCTTATGAAACTGAATGTTAAAAATTAAAAATAATTAAATTATATAGATTTTTAAACAAAGTATGGTTAAGCAGAATTTTTATAAACCTTATGAATGTAATAAAAGTGGTAAGGGTTTTACCCAGAGGCACAGTCTTAGTGATTTGTTTAAGAATGGGCAAGGAGTACAAGACTAAGTCCACCTCTTTTTTCACATATACAGAGTCCATCAGGTTAAATGCTGGTCTGGACAAATGAAAAGACAGAATTAAGATTGCTGACAGAAATGTTACCAACATTAGGGGCAGTTAGGTGGCACAGTGGATAGAGCGCAGCCCAGGAATGAGGAGGACTTGAGTTCATATGTGGCCTCAGACACTTTCTAGCTGTGTGACGCTGATTGGCTTAATGTCAGGTATACACAGGATTACATTCTGATGGCAGAAAGTGAAGAATTAAGAAGTATCTTGATAAGTGAAAAGAGGAGAGTGTTAAAGCCATGTTGAAACTTATCATATAAAAAAACTAAGATCATGGCAATATTCCATTCCCTCCTGGTGGAGAGAGGGAGAGGG
The DNA here is from genome assembly GCF_028372415.1 of Notamacropus eugenii. NCBI lineage: Eukaryota > Metazoa > Chordata > Mammalia > Diprotodontia > Macropodidae > Notamacropus > Notamacropus eugenii. Next base: position 762,138,128 of record NC_092872.1, read on the forward strand.
AATGAAGCAGTGTCAGAGTTTATGTCCTTGGGCTCAAAGATCAACTGCAGCCATAAAATTAATGATGCTTGCTCCTTGTCAGGAAAGCTATGGCTAGTCTGGACAGTCTCCTGTAAACTGGAGCCATCACCCTGCTAATAAAGGTACACTTAGTCATAACCATTGTTTTTCCAGCAGCAACAAATGGCTGTAACAGCTCGAATCTAAGGAAAGCTGATTGTCACAGAATTGCCCTCAAATGGTGGTGCTGGAGAAGGCTTTTCACAGTCCCTTGGACTTCAAGGACATCAAATCGAATTAATTCATATTATTGACTGGAAGGTCAAATACCAAAGTTGAAGTTTAAATCTTTTGACCACTTAATGAGAAGACAGGACTCAGTGGAAAGATCTTGATGCTGTGAAGGATTAAAGGTAGAAGGAGAATGCGATGGCAGAGGATGAGGTGGGCAGTGTCATGGAATCAATGAGCTTGAGCTTACAAAAGCTTTGGGACACACTGAAGCATGGAAAGGTCTGGCATGCTGTGGTCCAAGAGAAATCACTGAGCAACAAAAATGATTGCATCTCCTTTTAGAAATCGTTTTTAAAATTTATTTGATTTTCTTTTCAAATTTATTTGTTTTCAGTTTTCAGCAATCACTTCCATAATTTTGAAATTTTCTCCCCTTCCCTCCCCAAGATGGTATACAATCCCATATGGGTTCTACATATACATTCTTAATAGATACAGTTTCACATTAGTCATGTTGCAAAGAAGAATTAAAATGAATGGGAGGAAGCATGAGAAAAACTAAACAAAACATAACCAAGGAGAAAATAGTCACTTCATTCTACATTCTGACTCGATAGTCCTTTCTCTGGGTGTGGATGATGTTTTGCACCGTGAGCCCCTTGGAAATGTTTAAGGTCCTTGCCTTGCTGTGGACGACTAAGTCTATGAAAAACAGTCCTCGCATACAGGCTGTTACTGTTACAATGTTGCTGTTACTGTTACAATGTTGCTGTTACTGTGTACAATGTTCTCCTGGTTCTGCTCACTTCACTCAGCATCAGTTCATAGTGAAGTCTGCCTGTTCATCTTTAGAAATCAGTTTTTAATTAGCAACATTTCATACACAATAGTTTCCTAAGTACCCTAATATGAGGAAAACTAGAAGATAATAGCAAAATGATGTGATGGATTTAAAATAGGAGATAAAATTATTAGCAGTATAATGATGTCAATTCAATTTATTGCATTTCCAAGTTGTCTTTTATAGGAAATCACGTCATGCATCTTTCAATTTTTCCCTCTGGGCTGATTGAATTCAGAGATCAGTGTAGTAGAGCAGATTAATTAATAAGGTGCCATTGGCTCAGATTTCTGACTCAATCTCTTTTATTGTAGTTGGAAAATTTTAATCCACACACTTCTTTTATAAGGTCAAAGGTCATAATTACCTTAATGGAAAAACACATGTGACCTTAAATAATGTCACATTATAATTTAGTTGAGGACAATCTGAGTCCCATCAGCTTTGGATGTGCACTTGTGAAAGTGCCTCTGAGGTGAATGTGATGGTTAACCACAAACAGACAAGTGCACTGGACACAGAGTGAACTTGGTTTACCACTCAGAACTTACAGTGAGCCAGTCTTACTCACTCCCAATTGCCTTTGCTGGTGTTCTTTGGCTGACCTTGCTGAGCTATGACCCTGAAAGTGGCCCAGACTAGACTAGTGGTAACTGTTCCTGCAAAACATCCTCCTTCTGCACCCTACCTGTTCCTGGGAATGACTGCCCACTCTTTATGGAGACCCCTGCCCAAACCTCCTCTTTTTCAAGTTTTTTTCAACACTTTTTCAAGTGTTTTTCAAGTATAAAATGCTCCTGCCTCTTCTAGGCTGGGGACTCTGTGGAAAAGGAATGGTAATGAGTTTACCAGTCAACCTGATGTGCTTCAGCTCCCTCCTTATCCAGCAGAGGCAGAAATAACCTGGGGATCAAAATCAGCCAACCAGGAGGTGGAATGAATGTTGCTTAAGATTGAGATAGCAGTGATCCTTTGTGGTATCCAGTGTGTGAACCAAGAACACCTCCACTGTGCCAGAAACCACAGGACTGGCTCAAACTGGTCCATACTGCCCTCAAATGGACAGAGCTCCTTCTGTTTCTCTTTGTTCTAAAACCATAGAAAGCACTCCCTGAGCCCCCAATCTGGGAAGCAGAAGAATCTCCTGTTCTCTGAGCACCTGCATGTCCTGGATTCACCCAATACATGCTTCAGATTTTGCACTTGAACTATGCCTCCATGTCCTCTGATCAGTGAACAGGTACCTCAATTACTCATTCTGCCACAATCAGTTCCTTTGTACATTATACTGGGCAGGCCTGTTTTAGTATCTTATTTTCCCCCAGTAAAACTTTTTTGCTTTCAAGACATCTTAGACTCTTCTACATTTTGAGGGGTGGGCTTTGTCCAGATGACATTTCAGGATAACATAAATTACCTTCAGAAATGTCTTATTGAAGCAGAGAAGATGGGATGATTTTAATACATGGCTGCTCAAAAACACCAAAGGAGAAGCCTATTGTAACTTGAATTCCTTTCAGGAAACCTTCAATAGAACACAAAATATTCAGGAAAGGGAAGAAGAGAAAATCTGTGTCTTCCACAATGATAGAAATGTATTGTTCAATTAAAACTGGAAATCAGAGAGGGTAAGTGGAGTTTTTGCTGAGTGAAAAAATATTTATTTGGAAATATCAGAAGAAAATCCATTCATTTAACTTGTGCGACTGTGTCAAGGAGCATTCTTAATTCAAGATACTATTTTTAAAAAAACAGATAATCCTAACATAAAATCTAAAGGATTTCACTAAAATAAATCAAGATCAAATATGAAAAATTGCTGAGCAGCACATATGTCAAATGATACATCAAATCTGACCAAAATAAGTCCTTTATATCCAAACAGAGAGACTTGACACCAGTGTGAACCAAGAGTCATTGCCCACAGATGAGTGCTGAAAGGATATGAATGTTTCTAAACTCCTAGATACTATAAACGACCTGAAAACAGGTCTCCAAGCCACAATAAGAGAAAGCCATGGAAAAATAATCTCACCATCTCCTGCGAAGGGGTAAATTTTGTGCATGACAATAACAGAGTGCTGAAATAAGAGGAAACAATTCTTTGGGCCCCAAACCAAAAAATGGAGGTAGTAGAGTTGCTGATAGACAGTAGGAAAGGAGATGTCTGGACTCTCTAGAAACCAGGATGAGCCTTGGAAGTAGAGTCAGTATTATGGCTATTACGTTTGGTAAAGAGAAGGAACCAGAGCTGGGTATTCAAGGGTATGTAAGTGCGCACTTTTGGTCTTCAGTTTCCTCATCTGTAAAATAAATGAGATTATGTGTCAGATCTGCTCTAGGGGAAGCTTGATCCTCTCAGTAAAATCTTTAGTTTCCTGGTTTCCCAGTTGGGGGTATGAGACAAGAAAGAGGGAAAATCCTACCAAATGTGCCCAGGTTCATTGTTTCTGAAAAAAGAAGTTAGCAGGCATTCACACCTTCACATTTCAGGCAGTTCAGATCAGCTTTAGGCTGAAATGGCACTCCCCTCCATTTTAATAATTAAGACCTTTCCTTTTTGTTACTGAGTTGTGTCTGACTCATTGTGACCCTTTTTGGGGTTTTCTAATCAAAGAAATTGGAGTGGCTTGCCCTTTCCTTCTCCAGATCATTTTCCAGATGGGGAAACTGAGGCAAACATGGTTAAGTGACTTTCCCAGGGTCACACAGCTAGTAAATGTCTGAGGCCTGCATTGAAAGTCAGTTCCTCCTGACTACAGGCCCTTGGCTCCATCCACTGGGCCACATCCCTGCCCCTCTGCTACTCGGATTCCCAATTCCATTCCCTGGACTCTGGTTTCCTCTGCATTCTTGGGTCCTGGCTTGTTTATCTACAGGGCCTGGGGAGGTTACAAGACTTGCCCGAGTCATAGCTGGGATGGCCGTCGTTAAATCCGAGGGGGCAGCCCCTGGTCTCAGGTCAGCCTGCAGATTTCTTCAGTCCTCAGACCCCCTCAATCTGGGCTGGGGACATTTTCTCCCCAACTTCTAAGGAGGGCTGGAGGGCAGGGTGGACTCTAGCCCTAACCCTTCTTTTTCTCTGGTTCAAGCTGGGAGCACAAAGCCGCGCGCTCCTGCAGTGATGATGGGAGGGAGGGAGCCTCGGCTGCTCCATAGAATCAGAGGCTGTCCTGGGAATGACAAAGACCGAGCCAAAGTCTATCAAGCGGGACATTCCCTCAGGGTCAGTTTCAGTTTTGGTCTCCCAACCTATGCGGGCTCCTTCTGCCCAGTCACCAGTGACGTTTGTTGTCTCTCACCCTCGATTGGCTGGCAGAGCCTCCAGTAAGCCAATCAGAAGCGAGGGATTCGTCCCTTTATAAACCCGGCGCCCACAGGTCTGGGCGACTTCGGGCTCCTGTTCTGCGGACCATGGAGCGCTCCCTGGGCGCTCTCCTTCTGTTGGGAACCCTGGCCCTGCCGGAGACCTGGGCGGGTAAGGAGAGACTGGGCACAGCACCTAGGGGTAGCCGTGGGGCCGGGATGGGGTTCCCTACACGAAGCTCCTCAGACCCCAGCCCAGAAAGCGTTTCCTCGAACCCGGCTCCTACTAGTCGGTGCGGTCCGGGCGGGGTGAGAGGGAGAAGCAGGAATCAGCCTGGACTGGGAGCCTTCTGCCCCTTAGCGGGGCTTTGGGGGGGGGGGGTGTCTTCGTGTCGGTCCCTTAGTTTGGGAGGGTGAATGGATCGGTAGGGGGTGGCAGGTCATGGGGAGGGAGAATGGGGGCCACAGTCCTGGGGGCGTTAAGGAGCAGAGCGGTCCGGGGTCCCCCCGATACCCCCCCCGGAGCCCCCCAAGGGCGAGGACAGAACCAGGGGCAGCTTTGATAAAGAGTTTCTCGGAGGATGGGGGGGGCAGGTGAGGACACAAGGTGGGGGGCCGGGGGTGAGCAGTGTGAGGGACCTCGGACCTGGACCAGAGGTGGGGGCGGGGAGAGGGAAGCTGTGTCAGGGGGCAGGGGGGCTCGGACACGCCGGGGCTGTTTTCGAGGACGGCGTGGTGCTGATCTCCAAGCGCTGAGGTCTGGAGAACAGGGCGGGCGCGGTGTGCCAGCCTGGGGGGGAGGGGAGGGTAAGGGGCGGGGATACGGGGGCATCTCTGGACAGCAGGCATGGTCAAGGGTCAAGGGTCACTGCCCGGGCGTAGCAGGGTGCAGGGTCACCCCAGGCGCCCCCCTTCCTGACCCGGCCCCGTCCCCATGTCCCAGGCTCTCACTCCATGAGGTATTTCGATACCGCCGTGACCCGGCCGGGGCTCGGGGAGCCGCGGTTCCTCTCCGTGGGCTACGTGGACGATCAGCCGTTCGTGCGCTTCGACACCGACAGCCCGAGTCCGAGGGAGGAGCCGCGGGCGGCGTGGATGGGGGGCGTGGAGCAGGAGGAGCCGGGGTACTGGGAGCGGCAGACGGGGATCATCAGGCAGACAGCACAGATTTACCGAGTAAACCTGGAGAACCTGCGCGGCTACTTCAACCAGAGCGCTGGCGGTGCTTGACGGCGGAGGGGGCGGGGTCCGCCCTGGGAATGGGGGAGGAGCCTCCTGGGGTGTGGGGGGCGGGGCCGGGGCAGCCGGAGTCCACACTGACCCGAGCCCAGGCGTCCACACCGTCCAGCTCATGTCTGGCTGCGAAGTGTCCCCCGAGCTCAGCTTCCAGCGCGGGTTTATGCAACCCCAGCCGTGAACACCAAGCGCAAGTGGGAGGCGGGGAGGAGCCTCACGGAGGGATGGAAGGCCTACCTGGAGGAGGAGTGCGTGCAGTGGGTGAAGAAGTACCTGGAGATGGGGAAGAAGATGCTGATGAGGACAGGTATGGCCGGCCCCCAGTGTGCGGGGCACTCCAAGCCCCTGGGCGGCCCTTCTCCACCTCCCCTCGGCCCGGCCCCCGACCCCCGGAACCCCTTGTACCCCAGGGCGTATTGTAGGGTGTTCCCCTCCCCCCACCAGTCCTTATGCCCCTGGAGGGGAGGGGGGAAGGGGAGTCTGGAAATGCTCCTGCCCTTTGGCTGCAGACCCACCCAAGTGTGCTCGGCATTCAAGGCCCCCAACTCATCCTTCTCGTTCACTCTTCAGCCTCAGCCCTGGGCCCCCTACCCCTAGGACCCCTCATGCCCCATGGCTCAGATTGTGGGGTGTTTCTCCTGCTGTGACCTGTTCATGTCCCCTTCGAAGGGAAGGGGGAAAGGGAGCCTGGTAATGCCTCTGACCCTTGCCTCCAGACCCATGCAAGTGTGCTTGGCACTCAAGGCCCGCAACCCATCCTTCTCAGTCACTGCTTAGTCCCAGCACTGGGCTCCCAACATCCTGGAACCCCTTGTACCCCCTGGCTCAGATTGTGCGGTGTTCCTCCTGCCCCCACACATGCCCTTGGAGGGGAAGGGGGAAAGGGAGCCTGGTGATGCCTCTGATCTTTGCCTCCAGACCCACCCTCTGCCAGAGTGACTCGTCACACTGCCCCCCATGGGGAGGTGACCCTGCGGTGCTGGGCCCAGGACTTTTACCCTAAGGAGATCTCCCTGACTTGGCTGAGGGATGGGAGGAACAGCCCCAGGACACGGAGTTCATTGAGACCAGACCTGCAGGAGATGGCACCTTCCAGAAGTGGGCAGCTGTGGATGTGACCACGGGCCAGGAAGGGAGATACACCTGCCGAGTTCAGCATGAAGGGCTGCCTGAGCCCCTCACCCTGCAGTGGGGTAAGGACAGTGAAGAGGGGCTAGGAAGAGGCCACCTCCCACTCCATAGGACCAGAGGGAGGGGGAGTTACTGCAGAAGGTGGGGGAGGGGTTAGTGATTCAGGCCAGACAAGGATCAAGGCCTCTTACTTCCCTTTTCCATTTCAGAGCCAGAGTCCTCATCCACCTGGCTCATTGTGGGGGCCATTGCTGCTGCGATCCTCATCCTCATCCTCATTGCAGTCATTGCTGTAGTTTGGCACTGCATAAAGAGGCTTTCAGGTAGACTGGAGTGGGCTGGGAGAGGGGCCATTAGGGATCAGGCCCCATGGAGATCCCAGCTTCCCGAACTGGCAGCTTGTCTCTCTGTCCTCAAGTCCTCTCCTTTTCATCTAAGGGACAGTCAGATGAGCCCTAAGAGTGTAGATGAACAAATATGTAACTGGAAGCCATTTCCCTGGAGGATGCCTGGCAGGGGTGTCACAGGCTGGCTGAGTGGGGAATCTGCTTCAGACTCAGCTCAGACATGAACATGGGGATCTCTGCTGTAGACCAGCCTTGGGAACCCCCAGGGGCAGGCCTGGAGGGGGAGAAGGGCCCATTTGGGGGCCTTTTCTCTCTTCCTCTTGGATCTAGAGGCTAGAGGGGTATGGAGCATGGGGGTGCAGTCCTGGTTATTCGTTGGGTCTCCAAGACAAATCTTGGAATTTCTGAGACGCTAGTGTGGTCTCCTCTCCTGGATTCTTCACTGGAAATTTGTTTTCTTTTCCAGGTGGAAAAGGAGGTGATTATGTTCAGGCTGCAGGTAAGTGAAGGGTAGACATGGAGGGTAGAAAGAAGGGGCCAGCCCATGGTGTCTGCAGGACATGAGCAATGAGGACCTTTTGACCAATAGCCTTCCCTTGGTATCCCTTTCCCTTCCCATACCCTGGTTCTGGAATGCATGTCTCTGACTGGGTTGTTTCCCTCCTTTGTCCTCAGGCAATGAGAGTGCACAGGGGTTAGATGTCTCTCTCACAGCCAAAGGTGAGATTCTGGGGGCCTGGAAGGAGGGAGGGGCCAAGCAAAGATAAGGAGGGTCTGTGGGAGGTTGGGCTGGGTGGTGACGCAGGCCCTTCAGAATGATGAGAGGCTGGAGGCCAGAGGGCCCTTGGAGGATCCCCCTGAATCTGTCTTTCCTTCTTCAGCTTGAGAGAATTGCCTGGTGTGGACCTGAGACAGAAAACCAGTCTGCAGTCCCCGTGTTGTCCCTGTTGACCCCTGGCCTCTCTCCCCTGCACTGACCCCTGTGATCCTCCCTGGACTCTACTGGCCCAAGCCCAGGGCAGCCTCATCAGGGCCCTCACCTTGCTCTCTAAGGCCTCCCTCCCTCCTCCCTCCTGTCTCTCTGCTTTGGGAATGAGCCTCCTTCATATCTGATGCTGCTCTGACCTCTGGGGTCTCTGTCTGACAGCCAGAACAGCCTGATGAATCACTGCTCTGGAGTCTTCAGCTTTTCTCCACTATCTCAGCTCAGCTTCATGTTGGATGGTGGATTGTGGGGGACAGGATGGCCACGTGGAGATGTTCTGGCCACATGAAGGGGGAAACAAATGAAAGTTTGGACATGCCTGAGAAGACTTTTATTTGCTCTGCTGTGTCTGTGAGTAAAGGTGGGGCTGGGCCCAGAGGGGAAGGAGCCTGGGGGAAGGGATAGTATATGGTGAGAGGGCAGACGTTTGTCTTTGATTTGCACTCCTCTGGGGCACGTGTGGACATGGACTATTGAGACTTGTTTCAGGGCTTCAGACAGAGCCCAGGCTGCGCACTCTTCCTGGCTCTGGAGCCATGGCCAGACAGGCTGCTGGGTCACTAACCCATGGGCCGCCCACCCATAGGCTGCCCCTCAGCACTGACCTTCTTCACAGAGGTCCAGTTCTCTCTGTTTTGTCATTTTCGTCAGAGATATAAAAGTAGTATTTTCGTCCTGGGGACAGGAAGTCTTGTGAAAGGAGAGGACACATCTTCCATGGGGGCTCACTTTCCTCATTTGCAGCAGAAAATGGGTCTAAATTTCAAGGTGACTCAGTGGAGCCTCTGACTTAGAGGCAGGAAGGCCTGAGTTCAAATCCCACCTCAGACACTTAATAGTTTTGTGACCCTGAGCAGGTCACTTAACCTCTTATCTCAGGAATCAGGGGTGTGTGGGGGGGTCATGATAGCCCCTCCTCCCAGGGTGGGGGTGAAAATCAACTGAGATCATAAATACAAAGGGCTTATGATAGAAATAAGCGCTGTCATTATTATTGCTTTCAAGCACTAATTCCTGATTCTGCCGATTCCAGACATCATAATACTCTGAAACGATGACTTTCATCCTTCAGAGCCCTAAGGATTCCAGTGTGGTCAGTCATTTATCTACTAAGCAGGGACCCTCCTGCCACCTGGTGGATATTCATGGTATTGCAGGATTTAGAATTAGAGTATCCTCCCTTCTGAAATGATGAGTGTGAAGGGGGGAAATGTGTGCCGTCCTCTGACAAACCAGCCCCTGAAGCCTCCAGACTTCATGGTGAGCTTGGGGACTTCCCAGGCTCATCAGCGTGAGTCTGAAGGGGCCTCGAGGTCCTCGGGTCCAGCTGCTTAGGACAGCACCTAGTCCATAGGAGACTCGATCAGTGCTGTTGGCCTGCCTGGCTCCAATCCCCAAATCCATTCCTCTGATCTCTAGGACTTTTCTATGAAAGTAAAACCTGCCTGATAATGTTTAGGTGCAGCTTCTGAAGCCCAGGCTAGGTCAGCCACGGGTGTTCAGAGAAGCCAGTTTGGGACACCCAGGGGAGGTTCCAGTGAGAAGGGGACTTCAGCTTCCAAGTAGAAGATATATTTATCTGTATCAGATAAGCTGTGTACACTGACCCCTGTGCAATCTGATGAGAGTTTTCAGGGGGGTCTGTGAACTTGGATGAGAAGAAATACATCTTTATTTTGACTAACTTCTAATTGAAATGTCATCATTGCTTTGACTATTAAATTTTCAAAAACCACACGGGTGTTCTGAGAAGACGTTTATTAAAAGCTTCACCAGATGACACAAAAATTCAAGATGACCTGATCTACGTTGTATCAGAATGATGACGGAAATACAACTGTGTGTAGGTATCTTTCAGCACTTGTTGTGCCTAAGAGTGAGTGTGTACATACATCCACTAACCAATTAATTCATAGATAAGAATTATGAAAGTGCCTGTGACCTTTGACCCAGCAATACTGCTACTAGACCTATTTGCAAAGATGATTGGAGGAAAAGGAAAAGAATCTATATGTTCTAAATATTTATAGCTGCTGTTGCTGTGGTGGCAACAAACTGGAAATCATGGGGATGCCCATCAATTGGGGCATGGCTGAACAAGTTGTGTTACATGGTTATTATAAAATGCTACTATGCTATAAGACATGATGAAAACATGGAAAGACTGGCAGGAAATAATGAGGAGCGAAATGGGCAGAACCTAGAGAATGTCACATACATTCTCAGCAATAGTGTTTTAAGAACAACTTTGAGTGACTAAGTCATTTTGACTAGTTTAAGCACCCAGATGAAATACAGAGGATCTGTGAAGGAAGGAGCTGTATGTATCCAGAGAAAGAACGGATAAATGGAAGCATCCAAGGAATAATTTTACATGCACGCACACGCACACAATTCTGTCTAATGGTATCCATCTCTAGGACTGGGGGAGGGGAGAAAAAAGGAAAAATTACATGGTAAGTTTATTATATAATAATTTACTAGGAATACCACATTGTGCATATTAGATTTGCAGTTTCATGGGTAATCTCTTTTTCTTCTATGTTATGGAAAATAATGTTTTATTTCACAGATTCAAAATAAAATACAGAAAAATCAGAGCTACAACTGGTTGCTCTCAACTTCGAGCTGGGCATCAGTGACTACGCCAGATGTGAGGCCACAGATTTGGTGGTGTTGGGTTGTTCAGCTTGTCAGGAGCCCAGGTCACCAGGACCACTGTGAATGAGAACAGAGGGAGGAGATAAGAGGACAAAGAGGTCATAAGGGAAAGACCTGGGCCAAGAGGCCTGACTTTGATCTTTGCATCCTTTCCAGTGATTCCCTGCACTCTCCTGGGGTCCTTGTTTTCAAAGATATTCAGGATTTGGTCCCCTCCTCTTGTTAGGGACATGCTTAGCAACAGCCAGCTTAGGTTTAGTTTCAATGTTGGGATGAAATGATGCACTTACAAATCATTGAACATTAAATAAAGGACTTGCTCCTAAAACAGCAAGAATGTGCACCAAGGACATGGTGTGTACGTCCTTCGTTGCCAAAGAAAACCATACCATCAGAGAAATAACGACATGACTTGCAATTGATTTTGTTTTGAGTGAGGGAGGGCTGTGCAGGCCACCAGCCTCACTTCTCCTCCAGAGCCACCTGAATCCAGTGACCAGATGTTCATCAGGATGACTGGAGACGACTCAGGATGAGGCAATTGGGGTTAAGTGTCCAAGGTCACACAGTTAGTGAGTGTCAAGTGTCTGAGGTGAAATTTGAACTCAGGTCCTCCTGACTCCTGCACTGGTGCTCTATCCACTGTACTACCTAGCTGCAACCAAGGACATGATGACATTTTTCTGGATAGGGCTCCTCTCACGTCCAGGTGGAAACTTGTCTGGTCAGCGGGACAGGGCAAGATGACTCCAAGGAAGCCACAATGTGGAAGAAGTCACAGCTCCCTGTGGATGGGACTTTAGGTGCCCTTAGGTCACCAGGAAGCTACTTCATGGGAGACAAAGGCCAATCAGATCCTAGGAACAGCTTTGTTGTCTTTTAGGGAAAACTAACCTTTTTTCTGGGGAAACCAGAAAGCCCTGATTCCATCCCACACCACTGCCCCCCAAACCCAGGGATCTTCTAAAAGACATTTCACCATTTTCTAATTTTCAGGATTTGATTGGACAATTATCCTGACCCAGGAAATACAAGAAGTGAAGAAAAAATACCTTGCCTCAATAAAGAGTAACCAAAAGAAAAAGGAAAAAAAATGGGGAGGATGAAAAAAAGCAGGAATTCTAGACTTTCTTTCTCCTTTGGATGGTGTGAACCTCAGTTCATCATCTGGTGTCAAATACAGCTGGAACCACTTAAAAATGTAATTTGGAGATAGTTTACAAAATAAAGATTCAATAAAACATAAATAAGGTTAATATGTGGTTTTCTAAGCCAATATGCAGGCCAGAGATCCTTCCATACAGAACCTGGCAGCTAGGAAGTGCTTATTTTTTAAAATTTATTTCATTTATTTTCATGGTTCCTCAGTCACTACTATACAACCTAGATTTTTTTTGTTTCCCTCCCTCCCCCTCCCTTCCATCCATCTCTCCCCTCTCTCCCTGAGATGGCATACAAATTTATATAGGTTCTACACATACATTCCTATTAAATTCATTTTCACCATAGTCATGTTGTATAGAAGAATTAAAATGAATGGGAGAAATCATATAACAAACCAAAACATTATACAACAGAAAATGATCTGCTACAATCTGAGATTGAATTGCATAGTTCTTCCTCTGAATGTGGAAGGCATTTTGCCTTAAAAGACCATTGGGAATTTTTTAAGTCCTTGCATTGCAATGAAGTTCTTCGTCTACCAGAAAAAAATTCTTGCACACTGTGGTTGTTGCTGTGAACCAAGTTCTTCTGATTCTGCTCCTTTCGCTCAGCATCATATCATATAAGTCTTACCAGGCCTCTCTGAAGTTTTCCTGTTCATCATTTCTTAAAGTGCAATAGTATTCCATTACATTTATATACCATAATTTATTCAGCCATACCCCAGTTAATGGGCATCCCCTTGATTTCCAGTTTTTGGCCACCACAAAGAGTGCTGATATAAATATATTTGTACATTTGGGACCCTTTTCAGTTTTTATGATCTCTTGGGGATACAGTCCTAGAAGCAGTATTGCTGGGTCAAAGGGAATGCATATTTTTGTAGCCCTTTGGGCATAGTTCCAAATTGCTCTCCAGAATGGTTGGATCAGCTCACAGCTCCACCAACAATGAATTAGTGTTCCAGTTCTCCCACATCTTCTCTAACATTTATCATCTTCCTGTTCTATCATGTTAGCCAATCTGATAGGTGTGATTTGGTATCTCAGAGTTGTTTTGATTTGCATCTCTCTAATCAATAGTGATTTAGAGCATTTTTTCATGTGACTATAGATATCTTTAATTTCTTCCTCTGAAAACTGCCTGTTCATATCCTTTGACCACTTTTCAATTGGGGAATGACTTGTATTCTTGTACATTTGCTTTTGCAGTACCCCCTAAATAGTTGCCTATATATTTTAGAAATGAGGCCTTTATCACAGACCCTAGTTGCAAAAATTCTTTCCCAGTTTTCTGCTTTCCTCCTAATCTTAGTTGCATTGGATTTGGTTGTGCAAAAACTTTTCAGTTTAATGTAATAAAAATTATCCATTTTGTACTTCATAATGCTTTCTATCTCTTCTTTAGTCAAAAATTCTTCCCTTCTCCATAAATCTGAAAAATACACTACTCCTTGCTCCACTAATTTCTTTATAGTATCACTATTTATACATAGATCATGCATTGATTTGGATTTTATTCTTGTGTATCATGTCAGGTCTTGGTCTATGCCTAGTTTCTGCTACACTTTCATCCAGTTTACCTAGCAATTTTTGTTGAATAGTGAGTTCTTATCCCAGAAGTTGGGGTCCTTGGGTTTATCAAATTGCTATATTCATTGCCTACTGTGTCTTGAGTACCAAGCATATTCCACTTGTCTACCTTTCTGTTTCTTAGCCAGTACCAAGTGGTTTTGATAATTGCTGCTTCATAATACAGTTTGAGATCCAGTAGAGCTAGGCCACATTCCCTGATATTTTTCTTTAGTTCCCTTGCTATTCTGGACCTTTTGTTCTTTCAGATGAATTTTGATATTATTTTTCTAGCTCTAGAAAATAATTTTCTGATAGTTTGATTGGTATGGCACTAAATAAGTAAATTAATTTAGGGTTAGGGTTAGGTAATTAATTTAGGTAGAATTGTCATTTTTATAATATTGGCTCAGTCTACTCATGAGCATCTGATGGCTTTCCACTTATTTAGATCTGACTTTATTTGTGGGAAAAGTGTCTTGCAATTGAATTCATATATTCCCAGGATTTGTTTTGGCAGGTAGACTCCCAAATATTTTATAGTGTCTATTCTAGCTTTAAACAGAGATTTCTCTTTCTATATCCTGATGTTGGGCTTTGTTAGTAATATATAGAAATGCAGAAGATTTGTGTGGGTTTATTTTGTAACCTGCAACTTTGCCAAAGTTGTTTATTATTTCAAGTAGCTTTTTACTTGAATCTCTGGGAGTATCTTGGTATGTCATCATATCATCTGCAAAGAGTGATAAATTAGTTTCTTCTTTGCTTATTCTAATTCCTTCAAGTTCTCTTTCTTCTCTTACTGCTACAGCTAGCATTTCTGGTACCATATTGAATAATAGTAGTGATAATGGACATCCTTGTTTCACCCCTGATCTTATTGGAAATGCATCTAGCTTATCTCCATAGCATATAACCCCTGCTGAGGGTTTTAGATAGATATTGGTTATTATTTATGGAAAGTTCCCTTTATTCCTATGTTCTCCAGTGTTTTTGATAGGAATGAGTGTTTTGTCAAAAGCTTTTTCTGCATCTATTGAGATTATTATGTGATTTCTGTTAAGTTTGTTGTTGATGTGATCAATAATGCTAATAGTTTTCCTAATATTGAACCAGCTCTGCATTCCTGGTAGGAATCCTACCTGATCATATTATTCTCACGATAAGTTGCTGTATTCTTTTTGCCAAAATCTTATTTAAAATTTTTGCATCTATATTCATTAAAGAAATTGGTCTATAATTTTTTTTGTGTTTTGTCTTTTCCTGGTTTAGGTATCAAAACTATATTTGTATCATAAAAAGAATTTGGGAGGACTCCTTCTTCCCCATTTTTCCCAAATAGTCCATATAGTATTGAAATTCACCATTCTTTAAGTATTTGATACAATTTACATCTAGCTCTGGAGATTTTTTTCTAGGCAGTTCATTGATGGCTTGTTCAATTTCTTTTTCTGAGATAGGGTTGTTTAAGTATTCAACTTCCTCTTCTGTTAATCTGGGCAATTTTTATTTTTAAAATAATCATCCATCTCATTTAGATTGTTGAATTTATGGGCATAAAGTTGGGCTAAGTAATTTCTAATTGTAGTTTTAATTTTCTCCTCATTGGAATTGAGTTCACCCCCTTTTATTTTTGATATTGGTAATTTGGTTTTCTTTTTTTTTTAAATCAAATTGACAAAAGGTTTATCAATTGTATTGGTTTTTTCATAAAACCAACTCTTTGTTTTATTACTTTAATAGTTCTCTTAATTTCAATTTCATTAATCCCTCCTTTGGTTTTCAGTACTTCTAATTTGGTATTTACTTGGGAATTTTCAATTTGTTGTTTTTCAAGCTTTTTCAGCTGCATGCCCAATTTATTGATCTCCTCTTTCTCTATTTTATTCATGTAGGCATTCAAAGATATAAAACTTCCCCTAAGAATTGCTTTTGCAGTACCCCATAAGATTTCGTAGGTAGGTTGTCTCATTATTGTCATTTTCTTGAATGAAGTTGTTGATTGTTTCTCTGAATTGTTGTTTAACCCACTCCTTTAGGATTAGATTATTTAGTTTCCAATTAATTTTTGGTCTATCTTTCCTTAGCCTTTTATTACATATAATTTTTATTGCATTATGATCTGAGGATGCATTGACTATCTCTGCCTATCTGCACTGGATTGTGAGGTTTTTATGCCCTAGTACATGGTCAGTTTTTGTATATGTGCCATGTACTGCTTTCTTTCTATCCCCATTCAATTTTCTTCAAAGATCTATCATATCTACGTTATCCAGAGTTTTATTCAGCTTTTTAACTTCTTTCTTATTTATTTAAATTTTAGATTTATCAGGTTCAGAGAGGGGAAGGTTGAGGTCCCCCACTAGTATAGTTTTACTGTCTATTTCTTCCTGTAACTCTCTTAACTTCTCCTCTAAGAATCTGGATGCCATACCACTTGGAGAATATATGCTTAGTAATGATATTGCTTCATTTTTTATAGTGCCTTTTAGCAGGATATTGTTTCCTTCCATATCTCTTTTGATTAGATCTATTTCTGCTTTTGTTTTGTCTGAGATTAGGATTCCTACACCTGCTTTTCTTACATCAGCTGAAGCACAATATATTCTGCTCCAACCTTTTACCTTTACCCTGTGTGTATCATCACATTTCAAATGTGTTTCTTGTAAACAACATATTGTTGGATTATGGCTTTTAATATATTCTGCTATCCCTCTCCATTTTATGGGAGAATTCATCCCATTCACATTCACAATTATGATTACTATCTGTGTCTTTGCCTCCATCCTCTTTCCCACAGTTTGTGCTTTTAGTTCTCCCTTCTCCATTCCCCTCCACAATAGTTTTACTTTTTGACCACCACCTCCCAGTCTTCCCTTCCTTCTTTCAGTCCCCCTCCTTTTTACTGCCCTTTACCCTTACTACTTCTTCCCTCCCTTTTTAGCCTCCCCTCCCCTTTCTTTCCCCCTTCCCCTCCTATTGCCTATAGAGCTAGTTAGATTCATATACTTAATTTTGTTGTCCCTTCCTTGAACCAAATCAGATGAGTACCTCTCAAACAGTGATCATCTCCCTCCCCTCCTTCCCTCTACTGTAATATAATTTTGTACTTCTTCCTGTGAAGTAATTTACCATCTTCTTTTTCCTCCTTTTCACATCTCCTGTTACAATCTCTTTGCATGCTTAAATCACATTTTTATCATCATATAATTTACTTTATACCCGTTCCCTCTTTCTATGCATATCTTTTTTATATATCATGATATACAATTCTCAAGATTAACAAGCATCATCTTCCCTTATAGGGAGGTAAACAGTTTGCCCTAATTAAGTTTTCTTTTCCCCTGTTTACTTTTCTATGCCTCTGTTGAGATCTGCATTTGAAGATCGAATTTTCTATTGAGTTCTGATCTTTTTATCAGAAAGGTCTGGAAATCCCTTATTTCATTGAATGTCCATCTCCTTGTTTGAAATATTATGCTGAACTTTGCTGGGTAATTGATCCTTGGTTGTAGTTCCAGTTCCTTTGCCTTGTGGTATAGAATATTCCAATTCCTTCGATCTTTTAATGTAGAAGCTTCAAGGTCCTGTGTGATCCTTTCTGTAGCTCCTTGATATTTGAATGGCTTCGTTCTAGCTGCCTATTGCATTTTCTCCTTCACTTGACAGGTCTGGAATTTGGCAACAATAACGGTGGATTCTTTCAATGACTACTTTGCCCTCTGGATCTAGCACTTCTGGGCAGTTTTCCTTGATGATTTCTTGGAAGATATTGTCCAGACTCTTTTTTCCATCATGGCTTCCTGGTAGGCCAATAATTCTTAAATTTTCTCTCCTAGATCTATTTTCCAGGTCAGTTGTTTTTCCAATGAGATATTTTACATTTTCTTCTATCTTTTCATTCTTTAGATTTTGTTTGACTGATCCTTGTTATGTCATAGTCATTAGCTTCTACCTGTCCAATTCTAATTTCATCAAGTTGTTTTCTTCAGTTAATTTTTGCATTTCCCTTTACATCTGTCCAATTATTCCTTTTAAGGAATTATTTTCTCCAGTTAGTTTTTGTTCTTCTCTTTCCATTTGTCCAATTTTCCCAGGTAGGTTTTGTGCTTCCTTTTCCATTTGTTCAATTTTCCTTTTTAAAGAGCTGTTCTCTTCAGTGAATTCTTTTTCCATACTTTTAAAATCCTTGGTCATTTTTCCTTCTATTTCCTTCTTCAGCTGTTCCAGGAGAGCTGTTTGTGCCTGCGAGCAGTTCGTAGTCCCTTCTGAAGTTTCAGATGGGATACAGTTTCAATACTGACCTCTTTGATATTCATGTTTTGGTCCTTGTTTTAGTCTTTTCCTTCCTCCTTTGCTTGTGACTCATGATGGTGAGGCTTTGTATGTTGTAGCCTCTTGTTTTTTCAGCTAAAAGCTAAAGAACCTGTTGCTGAGCTGGCTGGTGTGAGAAAGCAAAGACTGGTTGAATTCTGATTGTTTTTCCCAGGATTAGCCCTGGAGCTAGCTTGTTAAGTGTGAGGAAGGGGTGATCTAGTCACAGGACATCTCCTCAGCTGAGCTAGAGCAAAGGCAAGCTCACGCTTGGTGATCCTGGCTGCTGTAGTGTCTTCCCATTTCCCCTGGAGCGCTGAGGCATGCCTGGGTCCTGATGCGAGGCTCCACCCCTGTGGGGCTCCAGATCTCCTCTCAGTTGGTTTCCTGAGGTGTGGCTGTCTGGAACAGCTCTGGTCCTCTGCCACAGTAAGAGAAATATTCCTTAACATTTTTCCTAGCCTCAGGTGCTATGAGACTGTTTGCCCCTTCTGCTGACCCCACTGATTCAGGATTTTTCTAGGGAAATAATTTATGGTTCTTTCAAGGTCAATAAGGAGAGGGGGAAAAGGCATTTACCCATCACTCCACCATTTTGGCTCCTGGAACTTCAAATAGGTGACTTACAGACATTTCATCTGTGGGCTGAAAGTCTCAGGCGCAGCTGCTGCAGAGATTGCTGGGACTCCACCCACGGCTCTCACTCACTTGGCTCCACTTGACTCTCACCCTGAGCTGCTATCTCACCATGCTGCTACTTCCTCAGACCACCATGGGGCTTTCCTGCTCAACCCATGCTGTGCTGTGTGCTCCTCCTCCCCCTTGGAACAGATTCTTTCCATTGATCTTCCAGTCTGTCCTGGGCTGTGAAGCTGCCTCAGTCCATCTCCTGTTGGATTCTGTACCTCCAAAATTTGGTCAGATTCTCTACTTAGAAGTGTCTGAGGGAGTTTATCCCAATTTTTCCTTTTAAGGAGTTATTTTCTCCATTTAGGTTTTGTACTTCCTTTTCCATTTGTCTTTTTAAATTCTTCTGTGATTTCTTTTCTTATATTTTTAAAGTCATTGGTTAGTTTTTCTTCTGTTTCTCTAATTTGACTTTTAAAATCCTTCCTGAGCTCTTCCAAGAAGGCTCTTTGTGCTTCAGACCAGTTCATACTCCCTTCTGAAGTTTCACATGGAAGTACAATCTCAATGCTGATGTCTTTGGTATTTGTGTTTTGGCCCCTGTCCCCATAGAAAGATTGTATAGTCTTTTCTGCTTTGTTTCTTACTCATGATAATCACCCTTTCCCTGGCTTTTAAAGTAGATCTCTGCATCTGTGGCACAGAGGTCTCTGTCCCATAGTTCTTATGCCTAAAACTTGAGGCTTTGTGTGTTGTGGCCTCTGGTTCTTTCAGCTAGAAGCTAAAATGCTGCAGCTTACCTGGTGCTGGTGTTGGAAAGCAGAGGTCAGGTGAGGTCTTTTGGGGTTTCCCCACAGTTACCCTGGAGCTAGCTCGTTAAGGTGGGGGAGGGTTGGTCTGGCCATAGGAGGTCTCCTCTGATGAGGAGGCAAGCTCCGTGGTTGGTGAACCCTGTCTGAGCTAGTATCTTCCCAATTCCCCTGGGGTGCTGAGGCACACCTGGGGTCCTGGTGTTGGTGATTGCAGGCTCCCCACTCCTGGGGCTTAGGATCTCCTCCTGCTTCACTGAGGTGGGGCTGTCTGGGACAACTCCAGTCTTGCACTGCTCTCCTTCAGCCACAGCAAGAGGGACCCTCCTTAGCCATTTTCCTAGCCTCAAGGTCTAAGAGGCTCTCTACTCCTTCGGTTGCTCCCACTGTTCCAGGATTTTTCCCAGGGAGATATTCTCTGGGCTTATCAAGGTCAACAAAGGGAGGGAGGTAGCAATTACTGATCACTCCACCATCTGGGCTTTGGGAACCAGAAATTGTCCAGTATTGTCCAGAATTCTCTAATGGAGGATAAGTTCTATCTCTGTACAGAAGACATTCCCAAGTTGGTTAGTGATAGTTTCTTTCTAATATGAATTAAGTCAAGTAATCTCTTTGTTCATATGGAAGACATTCCTTCATTCAATCTTTTCATAAGTTCTCTGTAGTATGAAGCCAGTGATCTAGAATAAGATCTTGAAGACCAAAGGCATTTCCACCTATGTAAGCTAACCCTAACTTTCCCAAATTAATTGTATTTATGAGGTTTGTTACACATACAATTTTTTTTTGATATTGTGTAATAACTCTGCTCATACAGAATGCCTTCCCACATTCTTTTCATTTATTTCCTCCAGTTTGAATTACTTAATTTTGAATGTTGTCTTTATACAGGCAAGCCTTCGAATATTGATTACACTTAAAAGGTTTCTTTCCAGAACTGAATCTTTAATGTTCAAGACAAAAGCCTTGCCATAATGCTTACACTCATAAAGTTTTCTCTTCAGTATGAACAATCTGATGTTAGCTAAACCCTTGAAATTTCTCAAATCTGAATTTTTAAATGTTCAATAAGTTGCCCTCTCTTGCTGAAGGCCTTCAGTTCATAACTTTTCAGCCAAGTTTGCATTTTCTGATGTTGTTTGTCCTTTGTTCTTCAAGAAGACCATGACATCAGGAATGTGATGCCAGGACTTGTAAGTGAATTTGGGTTTAAGCGAGGGAGGGCTGTGCAACACCACCAGCCTCACCTTTCCCTCTGGAGTCATCTGGGTCCTGGCAAGGTATAGATCAGGACAACTTGAGATGGCCCCTGAGTAATATGTACACTCTGGCTGAAGACCACTCCAAACTCATTACTTATATAGCCTTTCTCCATTAGGAATTCTCTAGTGAAGAAAAAGTTGTGAACTCTGGAGGAAAATATTTCCATCTTCATTACATCAATAAAGTTTCCTCTCAGGATAAATCCTGTTATAAGGGATAGGTTGTGGTTGGAAGGCTCCAATGTGAACTTGTTGATTATCATTTAATTCTATGGTTTTGGAGGAAGCTTTCTTAGATTGATGACATTTATGAATTTCCTCTCTATTCAGTTTAGGAAGATGGGTTTCCCACATTCATTAGGCTCATTACATTTCTCTCCAGAATAAAGTTTATGATATTCCATAAAGTCTGGTTTAGATGTAGAAACTATCTCTCTAGAGCAAATTTTATGACCTTTCCTTGGTTCTGAAGATAAAATGAAGCTCCCTCTGCCTGCACTGTATTTGGGAAGATCCTTTTCTAGAGATACTCTGTGTTGAACAAAAAGTTTTGGTTCCAAACTGATACTTTGAACAGATTTATCACCTGCATGATCCATCACTTTACTAGGAGTTTTCCTTTGGGTGGCATTTCCTTGCTGAGAATTTTTATTCTCCAAGCTCTGCTGCCTTTCTAATCTGGCATCACAGTCCCAGCCTTCTCTCCAGCTGGAGACACAGAGACCATCCTTTGGGAATCTGTCCTGGAAGAACTGCTTCACAGAAATGTGCAGTTTGGGAGGTGACTCCTTGTTTTCAGACATAGTCTCCCAATCTGAAAAAAAGAAAGAAGAAGGAAGATGGAAATGTCCCCAGTACCCACTTGCTGTACACTTAGCCCTGGTTCTGTGCCTCTTCCAGAATTATTGTTCAGTTTTTTTTTTCTCTTTTTTTTCTTCTTTTTTTAAATTACATTTATTTATTTAACTTATAATATTCATTTTCACAAAATTTTGGGTTACAAATTTTCTCCCCTTTTATCCCTTCCCCCCCCAAACACCAAGCATTCTAATTGCCCCTATAACCAATCTGCTCTCTCTTCTATCATCCCTCTCTGCCCTTGTCTCTGTCTTCTCTTTTGTCCTGTGGGGCCAGATAGCTTTCTATACCCTTTACCTGTATTTCTTATTTCCTAGTGGGAAGAACATTACTTGACAGTTGGTCCTATCACTTTGAGTTCCAACTTCTTTACCTCCCTCCCTCTCCACCCCTTCCCTTTGGAAGGCAAGCAATTCAATATAGGCCAAATCTGTGTAGTTTTGCAAATGACTTCCATAATAGTTGTGTTGTATAGGACTAACTATATTTCCCTCCATCCTATCCTGTCCCCCATTACTTCTATTCTCTTTTGATCCTATCCCTCCCATGAGTGTTGACCTCAAATTGCACTCTCCTCCCCATGCCCTCCCTTCTATCATCCCCCCCACCCTGCTTATCCCCTTATCCCCCACTTTCCTGTATTGTAAGATAGGTTTTCATACCAAAATGAGTGTGCATTTTATTCTTTCCTTTAGTGGAATGTGATGAGAGTAGACTTCATGTTTTTCTCTCACCTCCCCTCTTTATCCCTCCACTAATGAGTCTTTTGCTTGCCTCTTTTATGAGAGATAATTTGCCCCATTCCATTTCTCCCTTTCTCCTCCCAATATCTTTCTCTCTCACTGCTTGATTTCATTTTTTTTAAAGATATGATCCCATCCTCTTCAATTCACTCTGTGCACTCTGTCTCTATGTATGTGTGCATGTGTGCATGTGTGTGTGTGTGTAATCCCACCCAATACCCAGATACTGAAATGTTTCAAGAGTTACAAATATTGTCTTTCCATGTAGGAATGTAAACAGTTCAACTTTAGTAAGTCCCTTATGACTTCTCTTTGCTGTTCACCTTTTCATGGTTCTCTTCATTCTTGTGTTTGAAAGTCAAATTTTCTTTTCAGCTCTGGTCTTTTCATCAAGAATGCTTGAAAATCCTCTATTTCATTGAAAGACCAATTTTTCCCCTGAAGTATTATACTCAGTTTTGCTGGGTAGGTGATTCTTGGTTTTAGTCCTAGTTCCTTTGACTTCCAGAATATCCTATTCCATGCCCTTCGATCCCTTAATGTAGAGGCTGCTAGATCTTGTGTTATCCTGATTGTATTTCCACAATACTTGAATTGTTTCTTTCTAGCTGCTTGCAATATTTTCTCTTTCACCTGGGAGTTCTGGAATTTGGCCACAATGTTCCTAGGAGTTTCTCTTTTTGGATCTCTTTCAGGCAGTGTTCTGTGGATTCCTTGAATATTTATTTTGCCCTCTGGTTCTAGAATCTCAGGGCAGTTTTCCTTGATAATTTCATGAAAGATGATGTCTAGGCTCTTCTTTTGATCATGACTTTCAGGTAGTCCCATAATTTTTAAATTGTCTCTCCTGGATCTATTTTCCAGGTCAGTTGTTTTTCCAATGAGATATTTCACATTATCTTCCATTTTTCCATTCTTCTGGCTTTGTTCTGCGATTTCTTGCTTTCTCATAAAGTCCTTAGCCTCCATCTGTGCCATTCTAATTTTGAAAGAACCATTTTCTTCAGTGAGCTTTTGAATCTCCTTTTCCATTTGGCTAATTCTGCTTTTGAAAGCATTCTTCTCCTAATTGACTTTTTGAACCTCTTTTGCCAATTGAGTTAGGCTAGTTTTCAAGGTGTTATTTTCTTCAACATTTTTTTGGGTCTCCTTTAGCAGGGAGCTGATCTGCTGTTCATGCTTTGACTTCATGTCTCTCATTTCTCTTCCCAGCTTTTCCTCCACCTCTCTAACTTGATTTTCAAAATTCTTTTTGAGCTCTTCCATGGCCTGAGCCCATTGGGTGGGCTGGGACACAGAAGCCTTGATTTCTGTGTCTTTGCCTGATGGTAAGCATTGTTCTTCCTCATCAGAAAGGAAGGGAGGAAATGCCTGTTCACCAAGAAAGTAACCTTCTATAGTCTTATTTCTTTTCCCTTTTCTGGGCATTTTCCCAGCCAGTGACTTGACCTCTGAATATTTTCCTCACACCCACCTCGCCTCCTGATCCTCCCAGCCAGCGTTTGGAGTCTGACATTCAAATGCTGCTTCCAGCCTCAGGGCTTTGGGCGGGGGCAGGGCTGCTATTCAGTGCGAGATTAAGTTCAGATGCTCAGGTAGGGGCAGGGCCACCTCTCAGGCTCAGTTCCCTCAGGAAGTTTATGCACAGACCTTCAACAATGGATCCAGGCTCCTGCCTGCTTGGGGAGCCCCAGTCTGCTGCTGCCCTTCAGCTTCTGCCCCCCAAGGGGGCCCGAGCCATGGGGGCACCCCACTCCCCCCTCGTCCCACCAAAGAGACTCTCTCACTGACCCCCGTCACCTGTGGGTGGAGGGACTTGTGCGGCCGCTGGAGATCCCGTCCCTGAAGCCTGCTCGGATCTTTTCCTCTCGGTGCTGCGGCCACGGCAGGTCTGGCCTGGGCCTATTGTTCAGTTTTAAAGAAGGGAATGAATCAGCCTTGTTGGTACAGTCACTTCCAGTCTAAACAAGGTTTCCCATTGACACTATCATCTTGTGTGGGAGGATGGATAGCAATTGTAGTTTATAAGAGAAAACTGAGGCTCAGAACAAGTTCTGTGATTTGCTCAAAGACAACCAAATAACTAATACCTGAAACCCAACACGATCTCAACTGTCATTTCTGTCCCTCTGGTCTTTTTGCCACACAGTGCTGCTTCCACACAATGGAGGGAACATTTAGGTAGATGCTAGGTGGTTATCAGTTTAGGAGAACTTCGAGAGGATTCTGGTATTAAGTGGAAGACTGACTGGACAGTCTCTGTTTCAATGCCAATTTCAGATTCTGATTCCCCATCTTCTTTATGTTTAGGATAATGGAAACAAGAACATTTTAGTCTGAATAACCCATTTTCCTTTCCATGTGTCTGCACACTAGGGAACTCAGTGTGTGACATTTAAAGACATAAGCCACTTGGGTACTTACATGTCTTATGAGACAAAGATTAAAATTTAACTTTGTCCTAAATAATATAAGGATAATGAATGGGGCAATAACCAAAGCTTTAAGTATGACTGGGAATCCTGATCTTTCCCCTTTATGGTTGCCCTCCCTAATTAGCTTGCAATTAACAATTTGTATTTATTTTGTATTTTCTACAACATATTTATCAATAGACATGCAATATATTGGCAGCTAGGTGGCATAGTGGATAGAGCATGGGGCCTGGAGTCAGGAAGACCTGAATTTCAAACCTAGTCTCAGACACTTACTAGTGTGTGATTTGGGTAAATCACCTGTTTGACTCAGTTTCCTCAACTTTTGGATAATGGAGTTCAAATGAGATAACTGCAAAGTGCTTAGCATGGTACCTGGCTCACAATAGATGCTACATAAATGCTATAACATGTCATCTCTCCCAATAGATTGTCAAATTTTTGAGGGCAAAAACAGCTTCAAATATTTTCTTTGTATGTTCAGCACAGAGAATGCTTAGCACATAAGACTCTTTTTAAATACAAGTAATCAATCAGCATGTTTAAAATGTGGTGTTCCAGTCTAATTCTGACCTGTCTATTTCACTATATAATTGCTTTTTTTTATATAACTATCTATTCCTATGGGGAAAAAAGAACCCTTTGGAATTTTGGTATTACGTTTCATAAATTAATTTCAAAAGAATTATCCTTCTTATTATGCTAATCTGACAAATCTACAAAAGTTGAATATGTTCCAGTTATTTAGTTGTTTTATTTCTGATCTCCACAATATGGCTGTCTTTATACAAGCCCCAAGAGGCCCAGGTAGGTCAGTTTACAAGGAAGGGATGCCTTTTGTTACTCTGATGACGAGTTAAGTGTCCTTTCAGGCTAAAAGTCTTCCCACATTCATTACATTCATAAGGTTTTTCTCCAGTATGGATTATCTGATGTTTACTAAGAAGTCCTCTGAGGCGAAAAACCTTCCCACAGTCATTACATTCAAAAGGCTTTTCCCCAGTATGAATTGTCTGATGTACAGTAAGATGTCCTCTCTGGCTAAAGGCTTTTCCACACTCATTACATTTATGAGGCTTCTCTCCAGTATGAATCCTTTGATGTAGAGTAAGGAGTTCTCTTAGGCGAAAGGACTTTTCACATTCTTTGCATTCATAAGGTTTCTCTCCAGTATGAATCCTTTGGTGTCGGGTAAACTGTTCTCTCAGGCAGAAGGCCTTTCCACATTCCTTACATTCATAAGGTTTCTCCCCAGTATGAATCCTCTGATGCCGAGTAAGGTATTCTCTTTGATGGAAGGCCTTCCCACAGTCATTACATTCATAAGGCTTCTCTCCAGTATGGATCCTCTGATGTCGAGTAAGATCTGTACTCAGTAGGAAAGCCTTCCCACATTCCTTACATTCATAAGGTTTCTCTCCAGTATGAATCCTCTGATGTCGAGTAAGATCTGAGCTCAGGTGAAAGGCCTTTCCACATTCACTACACTCATAAGGCCTCTTTCCAGTATGGATTCTTTGATGTCGAGAAAGGTGTGTTCTCAGATGGAAGGCCTTCCCACATTCCTTACATTCATAAGGCTTCTCCCCAGTATGAATCCTCTGATGTCCAATTAGGTCTGTATTCAAGTGGAAGGCCTTCCCACATTCCTTACATTCATAAGGCTTCTCTCCAGTATGAATCCTCTGATGTCGAGTAAGCTCTGTGCTCAGGTAGAAGGCCTTTCCACATTCCTTACATTCATAAGGCTTCTCTCCAGTATGAATACCCTGATGTCGAGTAAGCTGTTCTCTCAGATGGAAGGCCTTCCCACATACATTACATTCATAAGGTTTTTCTCCAGCATGGATCGTCTGATGTTTAGTGAGAAGACCTCTGAGGCGAAATACTTTCCCACAGTCATTACATTCATAAGGTTTTTCCCCAGTATGAATTGTCTGATGTACAGTAAGGTGTCCTCTCTGGCTAAAGGCCTTTCCACATTCATTGCATTTATGAGGTTTCTCTCCAGTATGAATCATCTGATGTCGAGTAAGATCTGTGCTGAGGTGGAAGGCCTTCTTACATTCATTACATTTGTGAGGTTTCTCTCCAGTATGAATCCTCTGATGTCGAGTAAGGTGTTCTCTTAGGCGGAAGGCCTTTCCACATTCCTTACAGTCATAAGGCTTCTCTCCAGTATGAATTCTCTGATGTCCAGGAAGGTATCCTCTCTGGCGGAAGGTCTTCCCACATTCATTACATTGATAATGCTTTTCTCCATTATGAATTTTCTGGTGATGAGGAAGCTGTGAATCCTGGAGGAAGGAATTCAAAAATTCATAAGATTTCTTCTCAGAGTGAATTTTTGGATGGAAAGGAAGGAGTGACTTGTGGTTAAAAGGTTTCCCATGTTCACTACATTCAGAAGGTATCTCTCCTTCGTGAACTTGCTGAATTTCATTTAATTTGATGGTTTTGGAGGAAGCCTTTCCAGATTGATGACATCTGGGAGTTTTCCCTCCAATAACAACTTTCTGATGTGAACTGATGGTTGGGCTTAGGAAGATGGGTTTCCCACGTTCATTAGGCTCATTAGGTTTCTCTCCAGAATAAAGTCTATGATATGCAATGAAGTCTGATTTAGATGTAGAAACTATCTCCCTAGAGTAAAGTTTATGACCTTTTCTTGGTTCTGAAGATAAAATGAAGTTCCTTCTGCCTGCATTGTATTTGGGAAGATTCTTTTCTAGAGATACTCTGTGATGTACAAAAAGCTTTGCTTCCAAACTGATACTTTGGACAGATTTATCACCTGTACAATTCATCACTTTACTAGGAATTTTCCTTTGGATGGTATTTCCTTGCAGAGAATTTTTGTTCTCCAAGCTCTGCTGCCTTTCTAATCTGGCATCACAGTCCCAGTCTTCTCTCCAGCTGGAGACACAGAGACCATCCTTTGGGAATCTGTCCTGGAAGAACTGCTTCACAGAAATGTGCAGTTTGGGAGGTGACTCCTTGTTTTCAGACATAGTCTCCCAATCTGAAAAAAAGAAAGAAGAAGGAAGATGGAAATGTCCCCAGTACCCACTTGCTGTACACTTAGCCCTGGTTCTGTGCCTCTTGCAGAATTATTGTTCAATTTTAAAGAAGAGAATGAATCAGCCTTGACTTGTTGGCACAGTCACTTCCAGTCTAAATAAGGTTTCCCATTGACACCACCATCTTGAGAGGGAGGATGAAGAGCAATTATAGTTTATAAGAGAAAACTGAGGCTCAGAACAAGTTCTGTGATTTGCTCAAAGACAACCAAATAACTAATACCTAAAACACAACACAATCTCAACTGTCATTTCTGTCCCTCTGGTCTTTTTGCCACACACTGCTGCTTCCACGTAGATGCTGGGTGGTTATCAGTTTGGGAGTACTTCGAGAGGATTCTGGCATTAAGTGGAAGACTGATTGGACAGTCTCTGTTTCACTGCCAATTTCAGATTCTGATTCCCAATCATCCTTATGTTTAGGATAATGGAAACAAGAACAATTGAGTCTGAATAACCCATTTTCTTTTCCATGTGTCTGCACACTAGGGAACTCAGTGTGTGACATTTAAAGACATAAGGTACTTGGGTACCTACTTGTCTTATGAGACAAAGATTAAAATTTAACAGCTATAAAAGGCAAGATGTAAGGATGGAGAATGGGGTCAGTCAATATGCATTTTTAAGCATTTATTACCTGCCAGGCATTGTGCTAAGCACTGGGGATGCAAAGAAAGGCAAAAGATAGCTCCTGCCCTCCAGAAGCCCACAATGGGGCCCACAATGGGGCCCATAATGGGGCCTCCAACAAGCAAAGCACAAACTGAATAAACAAGATCTGGTTACAAGAAGGACGACACTAGAATTAAGATGAGTTGGGGAAATGTTTCCTGTAGGAGACACAACCTTAGGGTTAGATGGAAAGAATCCAGGAGGTAGAGATGAAGAGGGAGAGGACTCCAAGGATGGGAGACAGCCAGAGAAAATACCCGAAGCCAATAGATGGAGGATCTTGTTTGTGGAATGCTAAGGAGATCATTGTCACTGGATCTGAGGGTGTGTGTGTAGGAAAGTATAAAAGTGTAAGAAGAATGAAAAGGTATGTTTAGGGAGTAAGGTGGGAAGAGCTTTACCAATCAAAAAAGAGGATTTCGGATCTGACCCTATCATGCCAACCTAATCTGTGTGAGGTACCACCTCTGAGCATCTTCCCCTCCCAGACTGATTCTTTTTTGGAAGGCAAACTATCTTCTGACTCAATTCTAACCTAGCCTTTAATCACCAAATGGGCACTGCCTCAGACAAAGACCTGGGAAAGACTTTAGCTTAAAAAGGCCAAGTTCTCCCACTGCATCTTGGGTCGTTGTCAGTAGTCTTAATTTATGTCTTGCCCCTGTACTCTGAGGACTCTGGAAGAGTGAGGCTGATGACTTTGCACAGCTCTGCCTTACTTGAATCCAGTCACTCTCTTGATGTTAATGGTGGGAGAGGTAAAGAAGGGTGCAGTGTACTGGAGCAGAAGGAGAGGATAAGATTGAGTAAGGAGGGGAATGGAATAAAGGAGGAGATCATGGTGGGGGATGTTAGAGAGATGTGACATGCATAGATGGGGAGAAGAGGTGGCTTGTGGTGAATGGCCTTGACTGCTGAGAGGATGGAGGGAGGCCCGAGGAAGAGCTGCTGGGGTGAGTGGTGTGAAGAATCAATCAGGCACAAGTAGGACTGCACTTATGCAGCGTGGGTCGATCAACACTGATGAAGCACCTATTGTGTGCCAGGTATTGTGCTAAGCTCCGAGGATATGAAAAGAGGCCAAAGACAGTCCCTGCCTCCAAGGAGCTTCCCATCTAATGGAGGAGGCAACGTATAAACAAGACCAGACAAAGTCAGCTGTGGACAGGATAATGGGGAATGACCAAGAGGGAGGGCACTGAAAGGAAGAGGAGCCCAATAGAACATTGTGGGCCCAATCATAATGGCTGCACATCTTTCTGAAATCTCATTCAGTAACACATGAAGAACAGCAAAGGATTCAGGGAGGGAGTCATCCAGGACTGTGGTTGGACCAGGAGAAAAGGGATTCAAGAGAAGAAGAAAGTGCTGAACTAGGTCAACAAGGGAGCAGGATCAAGAAGGAAAGAGAGGGGAGTCGGACCATTGCCAATAGCTCTGGAAGGTCCAGGGGGCAGAAGTCAACAGGCTCAGGAGCAGTAAGGCCCAGGAAAAGTTGGAAGGAGATATGATTTGGTACGACCTTCAAAGTCCTTGAATAAGCAAGTATACCTGTGAGTGAGGGTGAAAGGAAGGGTGTGACCAACCCTGGAGATAGTGGAGCTGAGGGAGGAACTGAGGAAGACTGGACCAGCACATGCACTGTCATTCTTGGAAGGAGGGCAGGAGGAGGCAGAGGAGGAGACTATGAGGCAGGCATGAAAGTCACTGAGAAAGAGGGGAGAATGCTGGGGGTGGCAGTGGGGGTAAGTATATAGTACCAAGATCTGGACTGGGTGATAGGTTTGGCTCAAAAGAAGAAGGTACTGAGTGATGATGGGAAAGAGGGAAAAAGTGGGAAGGAGGGGAGAGAGAGAGAGGAGAGAGAGAAAGAGAGAGGCAGAGAGACAGACAGACAGCAGACTAGACTGTGGAAGTGTTAAGGGAGATACAGAATACTGATTCATTTACCAGTGAGTGAGTCAGCAGTTATGAAAGAAGGTACATTACAAAGTAATAATTATCAAAGGTGACTGGTGTTGGTGAAAAAAATATGAATTAGAGAAATATATTAGAACCCACACAAGGTAACACAGTGCATAGAGTGCTAGGTCTGGAGCCAGGAAGATCTGAGTTCAAATCTAGCCTCAGAGGCTTACTAGCTGTGTGACCCTGGGCATGTCACTTCACCCTGTTTGCCTTAGTTTCCTCATCTATAAAATAAACCACTCCAGCGTCTCTGCCAGGAAAACCCTAAAATGGGGTCATGGAGAGTCAGACACAACTTGAAATGACTGGACGATGACCATGACAACAACAAAGAGAACTAGTTGTTAAGTGAACCCAAGACCACAAACTCCTAGGGCAGCAGCTTTGAATCAGTAGGAACTGCTGGGAAAATGAGAAAGCATCCCAGCAGAAAACAGGCTTTGACCAGTAGCTTACAACATACAGAACAACAATTTGTAAAGTAATAAAACAATCTAAACATAAAAGTTCTCATCCTTTACAAAAAATAAGAGGAAAAGAGAAAGTCTTGTCTTTTACAACTAATGAGGCACAGAGAAGAGATTATAAAAGACAGATGATTTTGAATATATGAAATATGAATTTGAAAATGGTGGCCTGAATAAAAACATAGCCAGACTTAAGGAAACTTATGGACTTTGCATCAAGTAACTCTGAAAGAAGTCCAATATTCAAAATCTACAGGGAATTCATTTTAGACTGAGTCATTCCCCATGAGGTGAATGGTCAACGGTTTTAAACAAACTCTGCATAAGTGAAAACAAATGTTCCAAACCTCTACTATGAGAGATACAATGAGAACAAAACTAGGGCTTATCACCTCCCTCTCATCAAGCTGGCAAGATAGTAGAAGGTGGATGGAAATAGCCGAGGGAGGGCAAGGACACTTAGGATCTCTCTAGAAAACATTTCACATTAGGAAAGCGAGACAAGCTACTGCTGAGACCTTGGATCAGGCAAACCCATTGGTGGGCACAAGAGACAGATGTATCCAAGGCCTGGCCCCAGAATTACCTGCAAAGGCAGAAAGTTGCCTTCTGAATGGGGAGAATGGCAGACCAAATCTGGACACCAAACACCAAATATGATGAAGTCAGACAAATGCAGAAAGGCCGGCAGAAACAACAGCGAAGGGCGAAGGGGCAGTGCACGGAAGGAGGCCCATGCCCACGTGACTTTTCTGTTATGAAAGGGAGACCCTGAAAAAGGAATGGGAGGTTCCAGGGGCTGTCCATCTGTCCATCACAATTCCTCCAGGAGGGGGCGCTGTAAGAGGCTGTTTATTGGGAAGTGACTGTGACTTCAAGACAAAACATCAACCAAAAAGATGTAAAGGACGTTACCTTTTCTTGGGGTTTTTAAAAGAAAAAGGTAACATATAATTCTAGGAAAACACACAGAGAAGAGATAAAAGGTAGTGAGGCAGGCTGAGGATGTGCTATCACAGAAAGGAGGGACAGAAGGAGCACAGGGTCTGAGGTCAACAGCCTCTCCAGAGGGCTGCCTGGGTGACCCTGGCCAAGTCACTACACTGTGTGAGGGGGCAGGAACAGATGACTCCTGAGGGTCCAAAGAATCGCACTGACTTGTGAATGGGCCTCCATTTTCTTTCTCCCAGAGGCCTGGGTCCCAGGACTGAATCACAGACACAAGGACTGCCCTGCCTGGGGGTCAGCCAGTCACTCACCTGCACAGCTGCTTGCTGGGACTTCCCTCCTCTCTGGCCTCCAAGGTGCCTCCCCTCGCTCCAGCTGGTGGATCACCTCGGGCTTGGATGTGGCCAGTCCTGTTCAAAGGGAAGGGGAGTCTTGGGATAAAGAGGGAAAAGTGGAAGCTTCCAAATGAGCTCAGATCCCCAAGAATCCACCCTTCTCCCCCCCAGAAAAGATGAAAAACAGCCAAGGATAAAGGAGAGATTCAGGGAAAATCAAGAGAAAGTCCAGGAAGTCGCTGCACTTGGCCCAGGACCACAAAAGGAGACAGCTCCAACAGGCCCTCCTTGGGCCTTTTCAGCTCTTCCTGGCCTGGCCTCTGGCTTCTGCCTTCATGCTCCCGGCTACATCCTGCATGGCCTCATCAGGCTGTCCACCTTGCCTTGACCCTCTGACTAAGAACAGTTCTGACCTTCCACCTACTGTTCATGGACCCTGTATCTTGCAACATCTCTTCCTCCCTGGCAGAGCAGGTCTCTCATCAAGACTTGATGAACTGTTCCCTGGGAAGAAGAAGCCCTTGTGTTCACCAGTCATGCCCAGAGTCCCTCCATTTGACCCCCATAAGTTCCAGCTATTATCTACTCTCAAAATGTCCTCCTTTTCACAGTCAGCCCTTTGCAATTTGACCTGTCTCCTGACTGTGCAACCAATTCTAACCCTAAATGAGGCCTTTCTCTGCCCTCATCCAAGATGGTACATTCCCTAATGTCTATGACTCATTCTCCTCAACATCTGGACTTTCCATGACAGACATCTTTCCTCTGGACTGATTTCCACTTCTGTACCACTACATAACACCTGGCTCTTCCTCAATGGATGTCTTCTTGGCCTCTCAAACTCCACATGTCCAGAATGTGTCCCCCTGAAACCTTCCCTTCTCCTCTGACTGTCCTCTTCACAAGCTGTTTTCTGCCACATCTTTTTGATTCTACGTCATCTCCACTCTCTTTCTAGTCACCACCCTGGGCCAGATGTTTGCCTCTCACCTGGCCCCTGGCTACAACTTCTGGCTGATGCATTCCTAATGCACTGCTCTGTCTGGCTCCAGCTGCCCCCTCTCCATATAGAATGGACTGCTGGCAGAATCCTCAGCTCCATCCTCATCCTACACAAGGGCCAACACAGTATTCTCAAAGGTGCTGATGCCTTTCCTCAGCCCCTCAGGGATTACTGGGATTGACTTAACTGTGATCATGTTGGTTTCCCCCCCCATCTTCTGTCCCCAACAAAACATAAGCTCCTGGGGGCAGGGACTATTCTTTCTGTCTCTGTGCTCCTAGCACCTAGCACAGGGCCTGTCCCACATCCAAGAGAATGAGGACTCCCTGGTCTCTGAAGGCAAACAGTCACCTCGAAGCTTTTTACCAAGGAAGGACCCACAGATCCCTCTGGGGGCTGGGGCTGGGGAAGCAGAGCCAGAGTCCCAGGGGAAGCTGTCCTCACCCAGGCACAGCAGGTTCTGGTAGGTCTCCAGCATCACATTACGATACAGCTCCTTCTGAGAAAGGTCCAGGTAAGCCCACTGCTCCCACGTGAAGACCACTGCCACATCTTGGAAGGTCACTGGCTCCTAAAACACCACATGCCTTTGTTTGTGCTTGTTTCAAATGGACCTGGGAGTATGTGGGGTGCAGTTCTTGGGGTTCTGGCCTCACTGAGATCCATCCAAATATCAATGCTTTGGCTGGTAATAACATCTGGATCATGTAATTACAGCCTTACCCTTCTGAGGGAAACAGCATGGGGAGGGAGGAAGCAGGTTGGACTGCTTCCAAACAGGTTGGTCAAAAGACCTGGGTTCAAATCTACTTACTGTGACCTGGGACAAACCACCAGGCCTGCTGGGAGTGTCTCTGCATCTAGAAAATGAGGGGGACCGAGGGGATGGGACCTCATCCACTGGGGAACAGCTGAACAGGTTGTGGTATATGATTGTGATGGAATATTATTGTGCTATAAGAAAAGATGAGCAGGAGGCTCTCAGAAAAATTGGGAGGTTTCACATGAACCGATGCAAAGTGAAGTAAGGACTGCACACAGTAACAGCAAGGATGTAATGATGATGAGCTGGGAATGACCTAGAATGCTCTAAGACAAGTGCAGGGGACTCGTGATGAAGAATGTCCTCGGGCTCCAGAAAATGAACTGATGGACTCTGAGGCAGAGTGGGGCAGAATTTAAGCCTTTTTTCTTGCTGTTTTTAAAAATTTACAACATTGCTAAGAGGGAAATGTTCTGTATGACTTTGCATGTGTAATGGTATCACACTGTTTGATGGTTACTTTTTGATTTAAAAAATAAA
Organism: Notamacropus eugenii; assembly: GCF_028372415.1. Classification (NCBI taxonomy): domain Eukaryota; kingdom Metazoa; phylum Chordata; class Mammalia; order Diprotodontia; family Macropodidae; genus Notamacropus; species Notamacropus eugenii. The sequence continues at coordinate 762,172,431 of NC_092872.1, forward strand.
AAGTGCTTCAACCAGTGTGTGGTACACAGCAGGTGCTTAATAGACTAATTTTAAAAAAGAGAAAGGAGTCTGTTAAACTAGATGATCTTTAGGGTCTATTCTGACCCCGGAGTCTTGTGATACCCACATTGTGCTTCCCATTTTGCCAACCCTGACTCTGCCTTACAGCTACTTAACATCTCCATTATAGAGAGGGGAAAACTGAGTTTAGCAAAGCCTCACTGACAAGGAGCAGCTCACATCCAGTTCTTTGCACTCTCTCCATGACTTCATCTTCTTCCTTGGGTCAAAGGCCAAGATCTCCCCTTTATTCTGACATTCCCTACACTGGCTTTTACCAAATCACAGTTCATAGTAAGGAGCACATTACCATCAGCTGTCACTCTCCAAAGAGGGGAGGTGGTCCCTGGGGCTCTTGTTTGCAGACGGCACCGAGGTTTAAGCCATGGCAGAGCCTCAACCATCTACACTGGTCAAACAACCCAGAAGTCTGATCCATCGACATGGCTGTCCTGCAGTCAGATCTAAAGCTCTCAATTCAACGCTGACTCATCCTTTTAAATAGTGATACTCTTGTGGTGAGGCAGAGAGGGCTGTGAGACACCCAGCCCTGAAGGTGAACATCCCCATGGGGAGACAGAAGGACATGGGATGGGCATCAGAAGAGGAGGAGGATGTCATCAGAAAAAGATGTGTGCTACAAACAGCAGGGGAGCCTGGTCACATGGCCAGAAGTGATGGACTCTCTGGGCACTCCATGATGGGCTCTGCATTCCAACACAACTGGAGGAAGGTTTTCAGCACACTGGGTGGACCTTGTGGTTGTCAGTGTAGAAGCAATGTGGAGATGTCTCTCCAGGTAATTCCAAATACTTCTACTAAGTAACCAAAGCCATGTCTTCCCATTCTTTCTAACTGCTTAATTAGCGCAAATGGGCTCATTAAAATGGGTTTTCTGCAGCAACTCCCATAGGGCAAATACCTTTTTACCCAAAAATGTGAACTTCAAAACACATAATTTGGTCTGAGGCTGGAAAAATGCTCGGAAATTAAGCCATTGCCCCTGACCAGGAGCCATATTTACATTCCTGTGATAACAGATATTTATCCTGAGGCTTTGTGTTCCCAAAGCACCTTCACAGCATAATAAGGACAACAGCTCATATTCACTGGCCAGCTTTAAGCTTTACCTATGGTGTCTAGTTTGATCCTTGCCACAACCTGTAGATGTGGGAATGTGACTTGTCCAGGATCACACAGCCAATAAGGCACAAAGGCAGGATTCACACTCAGCTCCACAGCCCTTCCACTGTCTCTATCCTCTGATCTGCCTAACAACCAGGCAGGGCAGACAGCGTAGGGAGGTGGAAGGTGACCAACAACTAGTAAGTGAAGGGGCCAAGACAGAGCTCCAGGCACCTCAGTCCTCCCGAAACCCAAATGTACCCTCCAAGGACCCCGGCTGGATGGCCCTGGAATGTCACACTTGGCAGGCCCAGCCTCCAACACTCCAAAGGGGATCCTTGGCTCCCTCTGTCAGGTTTGCCGGATCTCTCACCTACTCCAGCTGACACAACACAGGCAAACACAAGACACAAATATTCAGCCTTTATTGATGCCTGATCTCCTCTCCTCGGCTTGGAATGGAGAGGACCTGGAGGCCAGAAGAAGCCCAGAGCCTGTTCTAGCAAGAATCCTGAACCTCAGAGCTTGGAAGAGGCACCAGAGACCACTGGAGGGAGCTCAGCGCAGTGACAAGAGGGTTCAGTTGGAGGAACAGGGCTCGAGTTCAAGTCTGGCATTCCAGACTTGTAAACTGTGTGACCTTGGCTAAGTCCTGACCTCTCTAGACCCATTTCCTCACCTGTAAAATGAGGGAGATGGACTGGATGACCTGGGAGGTCCCTTCCAGGGGCAGACCTAGGTCCTAGGAATGAACTCTCTACAGTTTCCTAACAAGGGGTAGGCCCAGCTCCAGTGGAAGCCCTCCAGGGCTGGGGAACTCACTACCTGATAAAACCCACAGCACTTCTGGATGGCTCTAATTCTTGGAAGTCAACTCTGACACCAAACCCAAACAGAACCTGTCAGACCCTCCTCCACAAGATGCCTTACAAATACTCAGTAACAGTTGTCATGGCCTCCCCGACTCTCAGCCTCTCCAGGAAAAGCACACCCATCTCCTTTGATGCTCCCCCCATGACAAGAGCCCCAGGCCCTGCCCCTTCCACCTTCCTCCACTGGACAGCTTCCAGTTGCTCTGCCTTATGCTGGGCCTGGGACCTCACTGATTTAAGGACTGATCTCCTCCCTGGGTTCCCTCCGCTCCCAGCCTTCTCTCACCCACCCCCACCCAGAGCATCCAACGGGACAGGAAGGAGACTCCTCTAAGTCCTCATCAGGCTGTGAGGCCGTCCATCCCCTTCCCTCATTCTGCCCACCTGATGAGCCCACCATCTGTCCAGGTCCTATGGGTCTTTCCCAACACCCCTTAAATCTTGTAGGTCATCACTGCGCTACGAGTCTCTCTGCTGCTGCCCTGGGCAACCCACACCTCTGGAGTCTCAGAACGAGGTGTGTGACCACAGTGTGTCTGAAAAGATGCACCTGAAAGTGATAAGAAGTCACCGAAATTTAACACAAACTTCCCAAAAGAAATTCAGTTTCACGTAATTCCTTTCTTCTATTTATTCATTGTATTTTGTCATGTTTGCATTTATCAATGAAGCTATAATAAGTAAATTTAACTTTAAAAAAAAGTTGGATTGTTTTTACATTAATTGGGAAAAAATTAATTACTTTAGAAAATATTTAGAAAAAGATGGATCTTTGCTTCATCTCATCACAGCCACATATAACCTCCCAAATCCCTCCTGGCTCATTCCCTCCCTCTCAATTCGAGTATCAACAGTCAAGGCCTGTCTCTGAGAGCTCTGCTGAGGCACGTGCTCAGGGGCTGCCCCCCTAGCCCCACATCCCAGACTCTAGTATCTTTTCCGCTTTAGGTGTGGAGGCCATTTGGGGAGACTTCCTGAGGCTCAGCATATCATCAGGGGTTCCCAGGGCTTCTGCAGGAGCCCACCAGCCTCAGAGAATCCCTCATGGAAGAAGTTATTTTTCCTGTGGTTCACCTGGCATTAAGGGTCACAGAGAAACAGGATTCCCTCTGAGGATGCACAGATTGACAAATGCACATAACCCAACCCTGGAATGGATGCCCTTCTCACAGGTGGAGAGCCTTTAATGCAGGGCTTACGTCTACTAAGGCAACTTCATCTTTGCAACTGACAAACAACTACTTATCAATATCCTTCTGAAAAGGGTGCTCCCTCAATCCAAATGAACACCAAGGACCTCTCCCTCCCTGGCCCTGGGCATAGACTGGTCAATCTGCGGGATTGTGACTCTGGCACTCCCAGATTCAGGCTTAGCCAGGTGGGTGCATCAGTGGGAGGATGTATTATTGTCTTCACCCTCTGACTAAGACTGGCAGAAATCTCTCCCAAGCTGCTCAGGCACCTCCCAGGCAATACAGAGAACTAGATCCTCTCCACTTTTCCTCTCCCTTCCAGGCAGACATATATACTTGAGCTCCCAAGCACAGGACCCACTCTGCAGACACTGAGCTCCTCCTCCTTTTCTCTCCCCTGCAGGATCTCAAAACAAGAAGCATCCTTCTAACTTAGGGCAAGTGGTGGAATCCTTATCTCCAACACTGAGCTCTGAACAGGGGCTGCACACTGGCCCAATCATCCTAAAGCACTTCTCAGTTTCAGGGCTTCCCAAAGAACTCCAAAGTTCTCCAATCTGACACATGCAAATGAACACCTGTAACAGAATTTGGAAGCCCAGTCTGCCCTGGATGAGCTAATTGTGTCTACAACTACCTTTATAAGTATTTTTTTAAAAAAAATAGTTCCAATTCCTCTCCCTTCCTTCAACCTCTCCCTCACCCATGGAAAAGGTGAAAGAAATAATTCCTACCCTACTTAGTATTGATGTTCCTGATGGAGCTCCTGTAAGACCTGACAGCTTTTGGATGGAGAGATGTGCAAGCACAAGAGCTAGGTGGCCCTGTTGGTCAGCCAGGGTAAGCTCCTGCTTTGGCACAGACCCATCCTAGCTTTCCTAGTTAGTGTCTCTCTCTCTACACTCCAGACCACCTGGAACTCTGCTGTAACTTTCCAGCTGGAGCAGGAATAGAATAATGAATAATGATAGAATAATGAATCTAGAGTATGTCCCCCCCACCCCAAGCTCCCCATGCCCCAAATTCTGGCAGTAATGACAAGTTGTACCCAGACTACTCCAGGATGTGCTCAGCTCAACCACAGGTCAAGTGACTTGCCTGATCAGAACAGTCAAGTCTTTCACAATGGATCATCATTACAATGTACTGTGCACAAAGTTCTCCTGGGTCTGCTCGCTTCACCCTGCATCAGATCATACAAGTCCTCCTGGATTTTTCTGAAAGCATCCTGCTTGTCATTTCTTATACAGCACCACAGTATGCCATCACCATCATATACCATAACTTTTTCAGACATTCCTCAAATGATGAGAACCCCCTCAATTTCCAATTCTTTGCAACCCCAAAAAGAACTGCTACAAATATTTCTGTACAAATAGGTTTTTTTCCCTCTCTCTCTAACCCTAAATTTCTTTGAGATATAGCAGAGGGTTATGGTTAGGGTTAGTGCCAAATCGGTTGGATCAGTTTACAACTCCACCAACAATGCATCAGTGCGCCAATTTTCCCTTATCCCCTCCAGCATTTATCACTTCTCAAAGGTGTCAGGTGGTACCTCAAGAGTTGCTTCAATTTGTATTTCTCTAATCGATATCATTTAAAGCATTTTTTCATATGGTTATTAATAGCTGTGACATCTTCTTGAAAACTGCCTGTATGTACCCCTTGATCACTGGGGAATGGCTTTTATTTTTATAAATTTGGCTCAGTTCCTTATATATTTGAGAAATGAGACCTTTATCAGCAAAATTTTCTGTATAAAAAGGAGTTTTCTCCAGTTTTTTGCTTTCATTCTAATTCTGGATGCATTGGCTCTGTGTGCGCACACAGTATCTTCACAGACAAATCTCAGGTTTGTTTTAATCCTTGCTCTGTTCAATCATGAAAGTCACCACAGTCTGAAAGGGGGTCTCCCCACCTCCATAAGGAACAGGAATCTCCCACTTACCTGTTTGGCCCTGGCCATCAGCACAGGTGCCATTCCTTTATTTCCAAAGGCCACTCCTCTTGAGGAAGAACAGAGAGCTGGGAAGGAAGAACAGCGAAGGAAAAGCAAACCATGAGAGGTGCTAATCTTACCTGTGATGCTGAAAACAACCCAAGGAGCCACAGAGGGATTATTTTGGCAGATGGGACACAGCAGAGACCTATAGCCCTGAAAATCCAATAATGTGAATTTTAAAGCTCCAGAAGGGTTTGATCCTGGGAGGAGGTAAGCACAGGAGCCCAGGCGATCCAGAGTGAGACCAGACAGACCTAAAAGCTCATCCAAAGGCAAAGCAAGTGTTGCAGCCTGATCGGAAACAAAGTTGCAATTCAGGAAGGAAGACCAGAGTAAACCAAAGAGGAGCCTGCCAGGATCAGAAACCACTGCCCATCTGCAGATTCTCCAAAGAGGCTGGGAGAGCCCACCTTACACAGAAGGCCAGCCTCAAGGGTAGGGGAATGGCTTTCCTTAAGGTCTACACCAACACCTGGGAGAAACGAGAGGGGAGAAGGCGGCGAGCCCAGCCCAAGCAAGGCTGACAGATCAAAGAGACCAGGCCTGTGGGACAGCAAGACACTAGACAGACACAGGACAGACATGGAAGGAAAAGGGATCTGGACCTCGAGCCACGAGAGGCAGAGGGTGATGTCCCCTTCTAAGGGTCTCGGCCCCCCAAAAGCGGACAGGCTGCTCCAGGGGGGCAAACCGAGGCTTGCACGCCGGAGACCTCCCTCTACGAAGCGGAGCCCCAGGAGGGACGCGCGGACCTTGGGGAGCCCACGGATGGGGGGAGGGGCACCAAGCTTTAAAGGGGTGGAGGAAGATTCCCAGCCCTTTGGGGGAGGGGGCGTCCCAGGGTGGGAAGGGGCCTCCTCGACGCCGGCCAAGGGTGCAGACACGACCCCAACAGGAGAAAGCAGGGACGGGGGTGGGGGTGGGGTCTACATGGGCTGAGCTGATTGGCTACAAAGGTTCTAAATGGGGGGGGGGGCAGAACATTACTGGCATCGCAGGCAGCCTCCCCGCCCCTCCCTGGGCGGTTTTAAGGGAAGACCCTCAGCCGCTAATTACCCACATAATTAAAGGGGGTGGGGCGTCGCAAGGTAGAGCAGGTCAGGCTCGGGGCAGGGGTCGCGGGTTCCAGAGGCGCCTCCTTCCCGGGGCTGCTGGAGCCAGGCCGGACCAGACGCGAGGAGGGGGAAGCTGAAGTCACGTGACAATAACCCAGGCATCAGGCGCGGTTTCCATGACAGCCCAGGGAGGGGCGGATGTGGCTGCCGGGTGCGCACTCCTTCCTGGGAAACGTAGTTTGTAGGCTTGGGTGGGCTGTGCGCATGCGCCCGGCTCTTTCTGGTGCCTGATTCTCCCCGGCCTGCTCTCTTGGGACCCCTTCTCCTCTCACTCTCCCTCCCTTAGCCGTGCAGGCCTGGGAGGGAGGCTCCGTCAGGGAACGGAGGCGGGAGACGGTGTCCGCCTCAAAGAACCAGGCCCTAGGGCGGGCCGTAGGCGGCCTGTGAAGGGCTTTGAACGCGGAGCCACAGAGCACTGGGAGGAGGCCCTGGAGCAGGGGACGCGTGTGATGACGTCACTGCCTTGTGACCGCGGTGGGGGAGGGGGGAGGGTTAGACCAGGAAACCGCCCCCCCTTCAGAACCGGGAGATGGGCTAGGAGGGGGAGAAGGAGGTGGGGTCCAGAGGAGGGGGGGTCAGCTCCTAGGGTGGACCCAGAGCCGAAGGACAGCCTCCGCGCTCAGCCGCTCTCTGGTCAGCTCCGCACCCCGCCCTGTGTGCCCGGCACGTGTTGATGAGCCGGGCTTAGGCAAAGGAGAGCGTGAGCCTGGGCAGCGCGTGGTCTAGGACCCGGTGCTGGGGCTGGGGGGCTGGGAAGGAAGAGACCCTGCCGGTGGCGTAGACACACCTCCCCAGTGTGTGTGGGGTTTGCCGTTGTCCCAGTGGTGAGGAGAGATCTTCAGTGGGGGGGGGGGGGGGGGGGCGGGGGGCGTGCCTCCCTCCCCTGGACTGTGACCCCTCTTCCTGGAGGACGGGTTGGGGGAGAGGGGGCCAAGCCTGGCCTTGGTTGGCATTCTCCTCCTCACGGGACAGTCGGGGTGCTAGAGGCCTTTGGGTGGGGTATGTGGGGACCGGCCAGATTTGGAGGAGAGCGAGTGTGGAGGCGGCTGCTGGGGGCAGCCCGTGGGTGGGCGGCAGGGGGCGCCCTGTGGGTGGGCAGCACAGGGCAGCCCCTGGGGGGGCGGCGGGGTCAGCCACAGGGCAGCGGGCTTGCAGGACGCTGACGTTTCTGTAGACAGCAGGAAATGAGCCTGGAGAGACTGAAAATAAGTGTTGGGGGGCAGAGAGGGCAGTCTGCTGAGGCCAGGGCCACCTCATCTCGGGCAAGGAAGAGGGGCAGAACGCAGGCAGTGATGCAAGGTGATGGAGAGGGGAGATGAAGGAGCTCATAGTGAGTGACCTTCATCTTTCTTTAAAAAATTTTTTAGCATTCATTAAAGAGAATCTTAGATATGCTGATTAACAGTCACCGAGCATCCCCCACTGCCCTCCACTATGATCAGTTTCCCATCAGTATGACTTCTTAGGTTTCACAAATTATGTTTCTTATAATTTCTGTGGAAACAAAATGTGATCATCCTTGACAATCCGTGCAGATAAAAGATTAAGAAAGGTGGTCCTGACTGTCAGAAGTTGGTCAATAAGTATTTATTCAGCTTTACTAGGTGCCAGGCACTGTGTTAAACACTGAAGACAGAAATGCAGAGAAGGAAGGTGGTCCCTGCTCTCTAATGGGGGAGGCTGAAAAGTGGGGGTGGGGTGGGAAGAAGGCACCCTGCATGGAGGAACTCAGGGTGCGAGGGTCCAAAAGCAGTCAGCCTGCCCATCAGCAACTGATATTTTTCTAAGTATTTAGATCTGACTTTGTGTGAGAAGTGTTTTGTGTAGTCCCTGGGTTTGTTTTGGCAGGTAGACTCCCAGATATTGTATAGTGTCTACAGTGCCTTTAAATGGGATTTCTCTTTCTGTCTCTTGCTGTTGGACTTTGTTAGTAACATGTAGAAATGCAGATGATTTATGTGGGTTTATTTTGTATCCTACAACTTTTCTAAAGTTGTTTATTATTTCAAGTAGTTTTTACTTGATTCTCTAGGATTCTCTATATCATCATATCACCTGCAAAGAGTGATAACATAGTTTCTTCTCTGCCCATTCTAATTCCTTCAATTTCTTTTTCTCCCCTTATTGTTAAATCTAACAGTTCTGGCATCATATTGAAGAATAGTGGTGATAATGGACATCCTTGTTTCACCCCAGATCTTATTGGAAAGGCAGCTAGCTTGTCCCCATTACATGTAATTTTGTAATACATGATGATTTTAGGTGGATGTTACTTGTTATTTTTAGGAAGGGTCCATTTATTCCTATGCTCTCCAGTGTTTTCAATAGGAATGGGTGTTCTATTGTGTCAAAAGCCTATTTTGCATCTATTGAGATGATCATATGGTTTCTGTTAGTCTTGTTGATATGATCACATCTGCTGATAGTTTCCCCAATATTGTACCAGCTCTGCATTCCTGTTATGAGTCCTGCCTGATCAAAATGTATTATTTACACGATAAGTTGCTGTAATCTTTTTGCTAATATGTCATTTAAAATTTTTGCATCTGTATTCATTAGGGAAATTGGTCTATTCTTTTCTTTCTCTGTTTTGGCTCTCCCTGGTTTAGATATCATTTCTCTTGTAATAAACCAATATTGTGATTGCCTGCTGATACCCTGGACTGAGGAGGCCTAGTCCTGATTTGTTGTACATTTGACATGCACAGCTTAATAAACCAGCATGCTTTGTTTCCTCAGTCATTGTAATCTGTCCTGCTCCACATTTGATCCTCACAACAATCCATGAAGGCAGGTGCCGTTAGCATTCCCATTTTGAAGTTGAGGAAATGGAAGCAGATAAAAGTTAACTAACTTGCCCTGGGTCACTTTAGCTAACAAGTGTCTCAGACGACATTTGAACTGGGGTCTTCCCAATTCCAGGCTCACTGTTCTATATACTGGGCCACTATAATGGTAATTTAAATGGAAAAATCTTAATTTAGAGTTAGGGTTAGGGTTAGCCTAAATTACACATGGTGGGAGGAGCTTGCTGAATGGGAAGACCAGGAAGGGTGGAGCAGGGCTGGGAGGAAATTGGTCAGGAAGGGCACAGGCAGGTAGGCAAAGCTTAGGCTCCTGAGTGTGTGTTTGTGGGAAGGTTCCAGCAGGGGGCAGAGAGGCTTGGGAGTGACTTCGCCCCCTGCGGTGATAAACTGTGTTGACTATGACTGATTTTGCTTTCTCATTCTGGGATTTGACTTTTTGGTATCTAAATAAGTTTTCTTCTGCCTTCTATATAGAAAGTCTGTTATACTTTGCAATTGAGAACTATGGCAGCATATTCATAGTCACCACCAGTGCTATGTGCCTTGGCGATACAGCCACCCAGCTTTATCATTGCCATTGACCTCTAAGTCATTCACTATAAATGCTTGTTCCTATGTGCAAATCTACTGAGTAATCAGTTGTATGGTGTTACATTTGACAAGTAAGTTAAGCTGAAAGACAATGGTCTAAGCATGATCACGTTATCAGTTAGACTAGCAATAACCAATAAATTGGATCAATGGCTTCTCTCTGACCAAGGGAGAACTCACCAGCCATAATAGAGTTTTCAGGAATACAGAGTTGGGTAAATGGGGAAACTAATATAATTGTTACAGTGTAGACAGAATTGGGTAGGGACAATCGGGCTGACATGGGAGCCTAGTGAAAATTTAGGAGCATTAATTATTCTGTGCCACACATTAGCACCTTGCACATTTTGGTAGCAGACCTGAGTTAGCAGACTCCCTGGGACCTAGAAGGGTTTGTTGGGGACATAGGACTTTTGCAAGGAAGGACACAATCTTTTGGGGATTCTAACAAGTGAACTTATAACTAACTCAGAAGAAAAGCTGACTCAGGGATGGAAAAATGCGGACTGAGCAATTATCCAAAATGGAGCATCAATGCAGAACAGGGTTAGTTTAGAATCGAATCAAGGATACAGAATGATTTAAATTTTCTCAGTGGCCAAAAATCTATAGTTCTTACTTGTTTTTGTATCATGGATCTCTGGCAGCCTGGGGGAGCCTCAGGACCCTCACTAAAAATGATGTTTTTAAGTACATGAAATAAACAACATCATCCTGGAAACCAATTGTATGGAAATCCAGTCATACAAATATTTCTGCAAAAAGTTCCTGGATGCCAGGTAAAGATCTCCTGACTTAGGGCATCTAAATGAACGTCAGATGGTCCTGATACTATCAGCGTCCTTAGGAGTCTTTCTGCTCCTCTAAGCCTCGGCATCTGTCCTGTCTCTTTCTTTTTTCCTTACGGTCGGACATTCATCACAGTCTACAAAGCACAACTGCTTGTTGTGTTGCACAGTTCTACAAGGAGGCGAACCCTAACACAAGTTTGTTCTTTTTCCTTTGTCAAGTTCCTCTACTTTGTGTAATTCCAGATCAGAGAAACATTTTCATGAAGAGCATGCATTCTATCATGACATCATGCCATTTGTAATTAAACTAAGCTGTATTTCTTTAAAAAGATAGAATACTTCCCAAATCTGCCAATGGAGGGGAGTTTTGACACCTAATAAATTGTTACATCTTATTATTGTAGGTCTCACATCCCACTTTAAAGTTCAGGGTCCATGATTAGGCAAACAAAATGTAAAACAAGTTACAATCTAACATTGCATCTCTCAGGAATTTTTTCTTTATCATGGAGAAGTGTTTCTTTTTGATTCATGGGTTATGCTATTTTAATAACACAGGACAATCATATTCCCTTAATAAGCTACCAGATTTTCAGTTCATATTCTAGTAGCCCGGTTTGTGTTCTAATTTGTGTTCGATACATTTTTTCTCATTACATTCCAGTGCATTCAGTTCAAACTCTCAATAGTAGATAGAATCCAATGACTAAGTATCTAGATTTTTGTCTTCACTTCCTTTGACAACTATATCTATCATGGTTTCCATGAATGGGGTTTGATGTAAGAGAGAGTTGGGGGAATTGAGGAGAAAAGGAAACCCAGCTCAGCAGATCACAAGAGACCTGGTATAGAGAGGAAGACAGAGTTGTCTGAGTTGGCCAAAGATTGCTCAGGGACAAATCATCCAATGACTTAGGATCCAGACTGCAAGCAGCCTCTTCACAAACCCTTGCACATGCACTCCTTGGAGATACATGGAGTCGTTTCCATACCATTGCCATAAAGTGAGTATCACGATAAATCTAGTCACATGACACTTTTGTTTCCCAGTTCTTGTAAAAGTTATGTTTATATTATACTACTGTCTATTAAGTATGCAATAGTATTATGTCTAAAAACCAATAGACACACCTCAAAATTACTTTACTGCTAAAGATGCTATCATCCGAGTCCTCAGGGAGTTGTAATCTTTTTGCTGGTGGAGGGTCTTGCCATGATGTTGATGGCTGCTGGCTGATCAGGGTGGTGATTCCTGAAGTTTGGGGTGGCTGTAACAGTTTATTAGAAGAAGGCTTCACCAATAACTGGTTAGTGGAACAGACAGAACATGCATGCATCTGCCACTTAAGGTTGCCATCTTCTATGAGCATGGTTCATGGCAACCCAAAACAGTTACAAAAGCAACATCAAAGATCACTGGTCACAGATCACTTTAACAGATGTGATAATAATGAAAAGGTTTGAAATATTGTGAGAATTACCAGCATGTGACACAGAGACATGATTTGAGCACGTGCTATTGGAAAAATGGCACTGGTAGACTTGCTCAATGCAGGTTGCCAATAACTTTCAATTTGTACAAATTCAAGATTTCAAAGCACAAGATAGCCAAGTGCAATAAGATGAGGTAAATCCTGGTTATGCTGTCAGTCGGGGGGCCAAACTCAATCTGAAACCAGACTGCAGATTGACTTAAAAAACTCCAAATCAACTTTATCTAGGTTGTATCATTTTATTCACTTTGTTAAACATTTCCAAGTTACATCTTAGTTGAGCTGGGCTGGGCATTGGGTACCTCTGTTCTAATTGACCAATAGGTGGCCTCTCCATCAATATGGAAATTATTTTTCAAGTTATAATCTTGATGCAGTGTTCAAATTGATCTGATTTTAAAATCTCAAACTTTCCAAACCCATTGTAGAGACTCAAAGATTTCAGAGTAAACATAATGGCGTTTGTGATTCCCACTCCTTCCCAGCTGACAGTTTATCTAGCACTCAGCTTATACAAGGAAGCCACATTCTCAAAATTTAATGTGATTCCACAGCTTGAGGAGCTCTGGCCTTCCAGAGTTGGATCCTACCTATGGAGGGCTTCTTAACTGTACCAAGGTTCTTAATTGTCCTCTCCTCTTGTTCTGAAGGAACATGTACTCTGATTTCAAAATTATAGAGAGGTGTTAGTTTTTTGTTGTTCATTGATAGCATTTAAATCATTCTACGGCAAATCATATTCAGCTTTACATTCTTGTAGGGGGAAAAGCCAAGCCTTTTCATAACTTCCATTTTCATGCACATTTGAAACCTCATGCTAGATACATCCTTAGGGGACAAAATACAATGAAATGCTTCTGTGGCAATAAACTATGCCTTGTTCACAATCAGAAAAACAACTCAATGGCAAACAAACAAAGCACTGCCCTGGCAAAACCTGGGTGAGGAAGGGGGACTAATCAACCTGTTCCCAAAATTATTTCTAAGTAGCAAGATAATCAGTGATGACAACTTTTTATTTTAAGAATCTTTTCGCACAATTAAAAACAAACCACAAGTCTAGTTTCCAAAAGCAAAACAAAAAACCTTTCCTCATTCTCTAAAAGCATAATATAGAAACGCATATCTATAACCGAGAAGGTGATTAGAGAAACTTCCACTGTCTATATTTTTGCCTCTGTGACAGCCATGTCAACAAATGTTAGTCATAACAAACAATGACTTCAAATTTCCAATTACTTCAGTAATTCTAGTTATTCCCAAATAATTCCAAAATATTCCAATTGTTTTCAATAAAATAATTAATAGTAAAATTATTGAGAAGTTCCACATATATAATACCAATGAATATTGTACACATTATTTAGACCTCATTTCAGCTATTTATGTTTTTCAAATTTATTTTCTACTTTTCCCTGAGTGGGTTTTATTATATGTAACATTTCTTACTCCCTTTTTTAAATCTTATTTTTTGAGGCAATCATATCTCAGAAGAAAAGGGAAGACAGAATTTGCTCTTCACTCCGAATTTTTCCATTTCCCACTCGTTTCACCCAAAGGGGTCAAATTTAGAACAGGAAGAAGTTAAGTGTCACCCTATGAAAGCATCAAACCCTCGACATTTCAAAGACTTTGAACACCTTTCTACCTAAAGCACAAAACAGATGGAAGCCCCTTTGCCCCTTCCAATGCTACATCCTCACAAGAAAGTCACAGAGAAGGAAAACATTTTTTAAAAATGTATATGAGTTGCTCAGGACCAGACAAGATAGATTTTTGCTTAGATAAGACTTCTATATAAATGAGAACATTTAAAACTGCACCCTGTCCCAGCTTCCCACACACACTCACAAATTCGACAAGATGAAAGAAATAATTCCTGACCTTTACAAACAAGCTCACCCATCCAACAAAAGTAAATCTAGAATGAATTATAGGTAGTAGGCTATCAGTTTGGGGTAGCTAGGTGGCACAGTGGATAGAGCACCAGTCTTGCAGTCTGGAGGACCTGAGCTGAAATCCAGCTTCAGACCCTTGACACTAGCTGTGTGACCCCAGGTAAGTCACTTAATGCCTATTGTCTCAGGGGAAAAATATAGCCTACCAGTTTATAACTTAAGGGATAAAAGAAATTCTAACAATACTAGAATCGAAGATGAGGAGGAGAGCAAATAGACAAAGAACAGTCCTATTCTTATGGGGAAAGTTGTAGTAGCCTACAAAGACAGACACATACTCTTGGGATTGGCACAGACCTACAGAAAGTGGTCTTCAGAGCATTTATCTTCACCTAAAATGATAATTTCCCAAACTTTTGCATGTGGACACCAGGAAGGAATAGTTTGAGAACTTTCCACAGAGAGACTTCACATCCTTTAATGTCTCCTCCAATTCTAAAACTCTGATTCTCCCAGTGCTACAATGGAAACCAAATGTGCCATGTGCAGATTAAAAATAGAAAATGCACTTTGACAATTTTAGAAGGAACAATTGGGTTCCCTATTTTAGAAGAGCCATAAAAGAGAAAAGATATCTAGAAAATTAACTTATCATAAAAGAAGACCCAACAGTCTGCTCATAATCATGGGACTTTTAGTGCTTTAAAGAATTTCAAAACTATAGAATGAAATATGTTACTTCATGTAGACTTAGAAACATCTTATATCCCCACCTAAAATTAGAAGCTGGCCTAAGAGGTAGGTGAAAGGTACTGGAGTGAACAGTTTTTTCCCAGTGCAGACTCTGTAGGGACTACTCCGTGTCTTTGATCATCCTTTGCTAACCCACCCTGGCAGTAATGAAAATTTCTGTCTAGACACAAGGAAAAATCAAGACCCTGTTCCTTCCTTCCTCTATGATATCAAATTGGTGCTGGGGGACTTCCCATGTTGAATTTCCTTGAAGTCATCAAATTAAGTGACTTAAGGAGAAATTCCAAACTGGATGTTAAACCACATGAAGAAACTTCATGGTTTGGGGGATTTAATGTCAGAGTTCCCCTGGGGTTTTTAGATGACAGTCAAGGCCTTGCCACACTTGTGTAGAGTATGTGGATGTTCTTAGTGAATTTGCTAAGGACTAATGTGGCATGATAATCCACTATTCCCTCTCTCCTGCTTGCCTCTCCTTCTGTTTTTAATGGCAACTGAATTTGGAGGCAGTTAGGAAAGCAGTTACTTTGATAAGTAAAACAACAGAAATGTACTGTCCAACACAGGGAAGCATGTGACCCCATTTTGGCTTCATTTTGCCTCATAATTCTGCCTCACTAATATTCTGTGACATTGTAGGGTCTTAAGAACAACCCAGTCTTACCCTGACAGTCTTCAGATAATGGATAAGAAAGCCTCCTGTGACTGCTTGGTCAAATGACCAAACAGCATTACTATTGGTCAGGAAAACCAAGAACTCAGTCACTGGAAAAATGCTTGGGCCTGAGGCCATCCTCTGCAATGGCCTTCTCCTTCCCTCAGCAAAGAATAGACTTGGCGGATTTGGGTTCATGAAGAGCCTTGAATGAAAACGGTACAGTAGAGGAGAAGAATGTATCTTCTTCTCAAACCTCCTTCACTATGTCTAGTCCATCACCTATCTACCCACAGAACTGGAACTTTTACATGAATTCTTCACCAATATTCCTAATTATTCCAAGCAAAATGCCAGAACTTCCACATTAAAATGAAATGTAGTGGATCCTGCAGATATAGAAACATGTAGTACTCTTTCCCAGCTTGTCTTCCTACGGATGGACCCAGCTCAGTATACGGATGAGAGGTGGTAGAGAGAGCAGCCCTTCCCAAGTCCCGTAAACCTGAAAGGTCTGGCTCCATACAGAGTGGTGAAGTGGCTCCTCCTGCTTCCTTCATCTTTCCCTATCCTTTTTCGACCTGGCAGTTTCTGATCTCTGTCGCTGCATCTGCAAGGCAAACCCATGCTAATGGCTGCAAGAGGAAATCTTATTTTGGTTATGGCAGAGCACAGAAGGGTCCTGTCAAATACGGTGCTGGGAGTAAACGACCTCTCAGGCCCCTCTCACCTCGGACAATCTGGACTTCTTTCAAGCTTGTCCTTGCATTCCCATCACCCAACACAGTACCTGGCCTAAAGGACCCCTTGCCTCTCATTGCTGAGGCTGTAACGCATCGTGCTATCGACATCAGTGGCCTCCTGCACCTGTAGGATGCGTTACCAACCACCAGAGGCTTGGGACAGCAGCGGATAACGGAATTGTTAGCACCTTTCTTCCCAGAAGTTAATCCTTCCCAAAGCTCAAACCTGGGAAATGTTCGTCCTTAAAGACAGCAGCGCGATCCAAAACATTGACAACACGGCACGCAGCGAACCAACCTGACCAGGCTCAAATCCTCAATGGAGGGACTCTAGTCCAGAGTCCTGGGCAGCCCAAGTCACTCTTGCTCAAAAACTAGAGGTTATGTGAAACATGTCAGACCCTGGCTTCTATGTCTCTTGGTACTTTGGTTTAGCAGAGGGATATCGCGGCTAGATGAACACACCTCCAGCAAAACCCGGGGCGGCTGATAACCAACACCACTGAGCAGCCATAGTGCCTCATGGGGTGTGGCTTTGGTCATCTAATCCATGATGGTAACAGTGCCTCTATTATCTGACCTTGGCCCCAGCGTGACTGGCGCCAGCAATACCAAGCTGCCTTTGTGGGACTCCCTAGTCCGGATGTGATAGCCTGGGCTCTATCTGAGCAGCCAGACTGTCCACGGCATCTGTTCTAAAGGAGTGGGGAAATGCGGTAACAGCCTTTTGCGTCATTGAGGACAACTCTTACTACTGGTTACATGTCAGATCCACCCATTTCAAGAGTAGTATAGGCATTCGGACATCAAACTCTGACTAAGGAAATTTCTAAGGGATTCCTATAATCTCAATGGAGCCGATTCCTTCACCAGGCGGTCTTTTTAGCGACAGAAAGGGCCTGATTTAGATGCAGAGCCCACTGATCAATAGTAGGGTAGTTTTACAGCACACATATATGGGTTTGGTAGCTCTAGACCCAACGAATACTGGGGTCTTTTAATAAAGTAACAAGAACCAGTTTGATGGCAGATCACTAAGGTGATGGTGGTAATGATCAGGGCACAGGATCTGCTGCTACATTCAATCCAGTCATGGGAGATCCATCCCACAAGGGCCTCAGCACCATAGGGGTGCAAATAACCAGTAATCTGGTTATTTACAGGCAGTTCAAGCCTTACGCTAACAGCACCCCAACCTCAGCCATCTCCCATTATTCCTAACGTGGAAACAAACCATTAATTTCCTCCCGTTAACACTTAAGTATTGTTATAAAAAATGATTACTGCCTTTGCTGCCATGTCTGGAAGTCAAACTACCAGACTGAATGCCAAAGGAAGACAAAATGAGCTGGGTTAGGACCAGCAACCCTACAGAACAAAAGCGTCTGGGTCCCTTGAGGATTCCAGGATCAGAGGACATTCCAGGATCTACATCCAGTCTCCTTTTCAGTGGTTTCTGGTTTCCAGCTGAGATTTGGGGAGGAGACAGAGTGATGATGACATCTCATCAGATAGGGAAAAAATGAGTTTGACAAGCAAAACTATAGAACAAAAGCGAACTGTTGAGTGTGGAGCTTGGAGTGAATGACCCACTAAGGCCCTTTCTAGCCCTGTCATTATGACACTCTAGGATCAGTGGACATTCCAGGGTTTTAAGTGTGCTCTCTCTTTTTTGGCTCTGCAGTGTCCAGGTTACAACCAAATATTCCAGCAAAGAATTTCCACTTGTATACTGAGAAAGGTGAGTTTGACAAGTAAAACTACAGAATTCTCTGAGGTGCCAATGTTGGGTCATCTCAGTAGTTCCCATGCATTTAATGACTTTCTCTATGTTGATGCTGCTCAGGTTGACCTTTCCTGCCTCAGACACTCTGCTGACCTCCAACCTTGCCTGGCAACTGCCTTTCATTTCTCTCAAAATGGGCATCTAGGAGACATCTTAAGCTCAACACATCCCAAACAGAGCTGGTGATCATTCCTAAACCTTTCTACTTTCTGTCCAGGGCAAAACCATCTTCTCAGTCCCTCAGGATCCCAACTAGGGCACTATCCAAGCTGCTGCAGGAGCTTGTGGAGTTTACCTTTGACAGCATCTCTAGAACAAACTCCCTTCTCTCCTCTGTTACTGCCACCAGCCTGGCACAGACTCTTATGCCCTCATATCTGGACAATTGTAATAGCCTGGAATGACCGCCATTCTTTGCTTCTTTTAAGTCCCAGTAAAACTCCCACCTTCTACAGGAAGCCTTCCTTAACCTCTCTAATTCTTTTCCTCTTTTGCTAAGGTGGTTCAGCTGTTTAAGTCATACCTGATTCTCCACGGCCCCATTTGGGGTTTTCTTGGCAAAGGTACTAAAGTGGTTTGCCACTTTCTTCTCCAGTTCATCAAATAGAAGAGAAAACTGAGACTTACTCAGAGTCACATAGCTAGGAAGTGTCTAAGGCCAGATTTGAACTTAGGTCTTCCTGACTCCAGGCCTACCACCCTATGCATTGCACCACCTTGCAATTATTTCTGATTGATCCTGTACATCACTTACTTTGTATGTGTTTGCATGTTTTGTACCTCATTAGATTGTAAGCTCCATGAGGGTGAGGACTATCTTTTGTCCTATTTTGTATCCCCAAAAGGAAATCTTCCAGGTCAAATGACAAGAGGAGGCTGTCCCCCAGGAGCCCAAGGACACTTCCATGGTCCATCTCCAAGAAGATAAAGGAGAGAGATTTTCTTGCCACAATCACAGGGGGTCTCTCTCAGTCATTGCTGGCAAGATTCTTGTGAGAGTCCTCCTTATGAGGCTGATCCTTTGTCTGGAAGGTGGTCATCTGCCTAAGAGCCAGTGTGGTTTCAGAAAGGGCCAACGAACAGTCAGTATGGTGTTTCCTGCCCAACAACTCCAGGAGAAATGCCAGGAGCAGAACAGGTCTGTCCACAACGTGTGTAGATCTGACCAAGGCCTTTGACCAACTGTCAGTTGTGAGGGCTTATGGAAAACTATGTCAAAATTTGGTTGCCTGGAGAAGTTTGTCAGAATCGTACAGCATGCTTGCCTGGGTTTGGATTTATGGACGATGCTCTTGTGCCTTCTTGGTCACCAATGGAGTGAAGCAAGGCTATATGCTTGCTTCCATGCCTTTTAGCATGATGTTTTCAGCAATGGTGTTGGGCACCTTTGAGGACAAAAATGGCATCAACGTCAGCTGTTGCATTAATGACACATTATTTAGCTTGAAGAGGCTACAAGCCAAGACAAGCCAAAGTGGAAGGAGAATGGGTGCGTGAGTTTTTGCTTTCAGGTGATTATACACTCAATACAGCTTCTGAAACTGAATTACAACCAAGTACTGATCCCTTCTCTGCAGCTTGTGCTTATTTTAGCCTGACAATTAACATTAAGAAAACCAGCCAGCACCACACCACCCATAGATGGAACCATTGGTTACAGCCAATGGAGAAGTTTTAAATCCTGTGGATAAGGTCATTTACCTTAATAGTAAGCTTTCCAGGGATGTACACATTGAGAATGAGGTTGACATATGAGTTTCCAGAGCTAGTTCAGTGAGATTCCAAAGGAAAGTACAGGAGAGAAGAGGTATTAGACTGACTACCAAATTGAAGGTCTATAGAGCTCTTGTGCTGACCTCATTGTTGTATGCTTGTGAAACCTGGATAGTCTATAAGTGCAACACCAGGAAATGGAACTGATTCCATCTGAATTATCTTAGGAAGATGTTGAAGATCTCCTGGCAGGATAAGACACTAGACACTAAGGTCCTTTCTGAAATTGCCAATCATTTAAACTTCCCTAGAGAGTGCTACTCCAATGGACTGGCCATGTTATTTGGGTGCCAAATGTATGCTTGCCTAAAAGACCATTTTGTGGAGAACTCACACAAGGCAAACACTCACATGGAGGTAAGAAGAAACCATACAAACTCTCAAGGTCTCTCTGAAGAGCTTTGGGAAATCCTGGCACAGGATCACCCAGCATGGCATGCCCTCATCAAAGAAGGCATCGTGCTCTATGCATGAAGCAGAACTACAATAGTTCAAAAGAAACACAAGCTGCACACATCGAAAGAGATATTGCCACCCAAATATTCACATGGACCATTGGTGCCAAGATGTGGTAGAACCTTCTGAGTGCGTATTGGTCTGATCAGCCACAGCTGGACGGACACACTGTACCTTGACCCTGACATAGTGGTGTTATTGGGTCCTCTCTGAGCACAAAGGACAAAAACCAACCAAACCCCAGAACTTATCACAGTGCCTGGCACGTAGGAGATACCGAATAAATGTTTATTGATTGATTGAATGAATGGAAAAATCATCTATTAAGTACTTACTATGTGCCTGGATAGAGTGATGGGTCTGAAGTCAGGAAAAACTGAGTTCAAATAACTCTTCAGACACTTACCAGCTGTGTGACCCTGGGCAAGTTAATCTTTGTTTGTCTTAATCCATTGGAGAAGGAAATGGAAAACCACTATCGTATTTTTGCCAAGGAAAATCTAAGGACAGTGTTGGTGTGCTATGACCTATGGGGTCACAAAAAATTGGACATGACTGAACATCAAATGTGGATATAAGTCTCCAAGCAGTTTTAACATTCTAACGCTCTAAGATTGTATAATATTCTACACATTGAAGTGTATTTTCTCTTTCTTGACTTGGCAGTTTCCAGATATTGATGGGGCAAGAAAATAGACCATTGTGAATAAATCAGATAAAGAAGTCAGGCTATAGTTCTGAAGTGTGAACATGGCTTGTTACTTCACAAAATGACCCACAGATAGATATCTGCCACGGAAGAAAATATACCACACAAGCTTCAGCATAGGATATTAAAGAACAATGATGGAAATTTAAAAATATGTATATAAGGCACAGGATAGCAGTGTAAATGTGTTTAACAGAACCAGTGTTCTGTCATTTCTCCCTAAGACAAATCAGAAAAATCATTCCTTCCTTATCTTTGTCTCTGAATTCTGATTCCTGTTATGACCTTACATATTACTATCTGCAGATTAAAAATGAAAAAAATGCATTGAAGCTTCAACAAATGAGTCATAGGGTCCCCATATAAAAAATAAATTTTCTGCAATGGAAAAAAATAGTCACAAGTTTATATCAAAAGGTAAGGAACCCCAAAAGTGTTCCTATAGCCTTGTCCTTAGTCCCAGTTCCTTAGGCCATTAAGCAACACACAGTGGATTATTCCATTTCATGAAAATATGGAAACATCTAATTATCTCCCTGCCTTGGTGAACTGCAAATGGTGCCTGGTCAAACAGGCTGATAAGAGGTGATGGGGCAGCAGTCTTGCCCTAGATGTCTTGAAGTCTGCTGATCCAGTTATAAAGCTCTGAGATGGGGGGGGGTGTGTCTCTACAAAGATGAAGGGCTTCCTAGAGCTAGGAAGGGAAAGATGGATCTTTTTCCTTCCCTTTTGCTGCACAACTGGGTTTGGGTGTGGGTCTTCTGCGCTCTTTATTCCTGTCCCAAAATGACTAGGTTCATAAGGAGAGAGTTTCAAAGACTTTCTGTTGAATTTCCCCATGCCAGATCAATTTGTACTCTGTGATTTTGTTTGGAGCCATTTTGTATAATACCTTTGTGAGTTAACTTGGAACAACAAGCCTGGGCTTCTCCTGTGGTGGATAGCATCACTCTCCACAGCTGGCCACACTGTTCCCAGAGCATGGGAGTGCTTTCACCCTACCATTACTTAATGATTAGTGGCGAAGTCTGTTGAACTAATTCTCCAACTTCCTCCCGTTTTTCACAGCGACTGTCTTTGAAAGTCACTCAGGTAAGGAGCTTGACAAACAAAGCCCCAGCCAGGGGCTGACTGCCTTTAAAGTCACCTTCTGCCCAGACATTCTCTTGTCCTAAGACTGCATCACTTCACAGACTCATAAAAATCATGTCCCTTTTCTTGATCTGGCAAATTCCAGACAGTTACTGGATAAGAAAGCCTTCTATGTACTTGCCCATGTGGGCCAGAGGGTATGGACTGCTACAACCCAAAGTTGTGCATCAGTTCAACAAAGTGCTGCTCTTGCTGAAGAGTGATTGGGTAGATGGTCATTTTCAATAATGGTTTTCTACTTCACACCATCAAAGAATTACAAGATGAAAATAGCTGGGCAAATGGA
The DNA here is from genome assembly GCF_028372415.1 of Notamacropus eugenii. Classification (NCBI taxonomy): domain Eukaryota; kingdom Metazoa; phylum Chordata; class Mammalia; order Diprotodontia; family Macropodidae; genus Notamacropus; species Notamacropus eugenii. Next base: position 762,194,691 of record NC_092872.1, read on the forward strand.
GAGTATCAGATGCAAAAGGAAAGATGTAAAGCAGGGAATTTTGTGTCCTCAACACTTCTTTACCAAGCCGACCCCATGTGGGCAGATTCTTACCAACCCTCAAAACTGGGACTGTTTTTCATCCTTTCCTGAAATTTGTAGCAGTCATGAAGAATTCCAAAATGGTCTGATTTGTCCAAGCTCACTATCAGAACTTCAGTGCTAAGATAGAATATGATTCCTCAACCAGAATGAGAAATATCTAATCATCTCCTTACCATGGCCACCTAAAATCAGAGCCTCCTGAGATCGACCCTGCCCAAAGAAGACCATGTTCCTGAACTCTGATCATCAGGTTATTCAGTGATGGAAGTCTGCAAATTTCCAAGCCCTATCTTTTTCCCCAAAGGGAAAGCAGTTCTCTTTTCCTCCACTGCTCATAAAGTAGGCTTGGCTTGGTTCCCTCTGCCCATCTTCCATGCCACAAAACTACCAAGGAACTTTCAAGCTCTCATGCTCCCACAACCCACCTCAACTCCTCAGAAAAGTCTGTTCTTTATTTGAGGATTTGGATTGTTTATTTTTGATAGTTCCTTTATCATCTATTTCCTTTTCTGAGATTGGGTCAAGGAGGATCTCTAACTGGTCTTCTGATAGCCTGAGTATTTCCTTGAAAATGTTCCTTTTTGTGTTCTCAATTTTGTTAGCGTATAACTAACTGTACCTAATTTGTTCTACTTTAAAAAATTTTTTTTTTCTGGTTTTGCTGTGATTTTACCTTCTTACTCCTTTGCTATTTTATTGATCTGATTTTTGGCTCTCTTCTTTTTAGTCACATTAGCTAGGGGTTTATCGGTTTGATTATCTTTTCAAAGAACCAGCTTTTCATTTTATTTATGATGTCTCTGTTTCCTTTAGGAATTTGGATTCTAAGGCATTTGGAACATACAGGTTTCTGATTGATATTGGTTAGTGTCTCCAGTTTCTTTCAGCACAATGCCCTTTCCTTATTTACCCCTTTTTCTTTTTGGAATGTTTATTGTTGCTTTGTCTGACAGCACAATGAAAACTTCTGCTTTTTTGGATACTCTCAATGGAGATTAAAGCATTTTTCTTTTCCTATCCCCATCCCCTCATTTTTATTCTATGTACATTTTTGGTTTTTAAATGTGCTTCTTTTAAGCAACAGATTGTAGGGTTTTGTTTTCTCATCCATTCGTTCATTTTTTATTTAAATCCATTCACAATTAAAGTTATAAGAATTAGGTTTATATTTTCCTCCATCTTTATCTAAAATTTTAAAGAAACCATTTTTTCCCTTTTCTGCTGTAAACACAGTCGTTTGCCCCTTCTGTTACTTTACTTTGAATCTTTTTTAAGCTGGTCTTGTTCCCACTGGCTCTCTTTACCTCCCCCATCCTTTCTTCCCTTTTGGTACCTCTTTCCCTTTAGGATTTACTTTATGAATTCCTCTGTCTTATTTTCACTGGGGTATATAGTTCTTCTCCATCTTTTGTCCTATTCATTAGCCAAGATGCTTCCACCTTCCTCTCTCTTCCTTCAGCACATCTTGTTCACAAGTTTAAAATTTCATTTTTGTGCCCCTTCCCAAAAGGGTTTTTTCACTCTTCATTATCCATCTTCTCTTTTGATTTCTGCTAGAATCTCATTCTCTGATTCACTACCCCATGATCCCTGCCTTGTGTGCTTTACCTAGTTTTCAAATTGTGCCTCCCCTCAGGACCAGATCAGTGTTTGCAAATATCAGAGAGGACACACCACTAAGTCCCTCCCCCACCACAGGTCCATGCCCTCTCTTGTTGACTCTTTCCCACCATTTGTCTGGATATCTCTTGTGTTCATGCTGTCCTACTTTTCCAAGTGCTAATCACCCTTCAAGGTTCCAACTCCCTTCTCCCAGGACAATAGGCTTCTCAGGACCACAATCCCCATGGCCTCATCCAGTTTTAGGTCCTCATCTCCCTTTACCCATAGGAGCTTTCTGTCCAGAATGCCCCCTGTCCACTTGACCAATGTTACCCCTGCCAGATTTCTGCCATCACCACTGTCTCTGTGCACTTTTAGAAAGAAGTCTTTTCTGCTCCCTCTGTTGACATTCCTGTCCTTGCCTGTTGGATTTGTTCACTCCTCTGGCATTTCTGGTGTTTGAGAAGCAAAGAATCTCCTCATTTCTGTTTTTCTTTCTAAACATGCTTCAAATCCTTCTTTCTTATTGAATGTGGATCTTTTGTCACATGTGGCTAAGCTCAGACTTGCAGGAAGCTTCCTCCTGGGATGCAGAAAGGTCTTTTCCTCCACATGTGAGGGTCTTTCTCCTGATGGCTGCAGAACATGTGCTTTCCGAATTTGTTCAGTTGAACCACTCTGTGTGTGGAGTTTGTAGTCAGGTTTGGTTCTGGAGGCAATCTGGGAATTCTTTGGAGTTTCATGTTTGAGGTTGAGAAGTTCTCTGAAGCTCTCTCTATCACCATATTTCCCTGGTTATGACATTATGGTCTTGTCCTGTTATATTCTGGAAAACCCACCATCCTGTCTTTGAGATCTGTATTTTAAACCCTAATGTTCTTGGCCTTTGCTTCTCTTCTGCTGGTTTGTCCTTCCCTACTTTGGATTCACTTTCCCCATCAATGGTTCTCTTTTGTTTCTTTGGAGACTTGCCATGGCAGATTCAAGTGTTTCTGTTCTGCTTGTCATTATATTTGCTTTGGAGGACATTAGTTCTGCTCTCACAATTCTCCTTGCTTGTTTTAACCACTCAGGAGCTGTGTACTCCTCAAATTCCCCAGAATTCTCTTTCTCAAGAGCTCAGTCTGCAGTATTTGTTCATTGATGCCTGAACTCATTTACTAGATCTGGAGGTCACATTTCCTTCAGTTGTTACAGGTTTTCCTACTGATTAATATTTGTATGTTCTGGGCCTTTGATATTCTTTCTTCCTGGTACTTTCTTTGGTCCATTCAATCTTGATTCCCCATCCATTTTTCTTGGCTCTTACTTCTGACTTTCCCCCTCCTTTGATTGTAATTTTCTTGGGGGCTGGATCTCAAAGCTTCTTCCCACCCTGGACAATTCACAGTTCACTAGACTCTCCCCCAATTGAGTTTTGGGTGGTCAAAACTGGCCCCAGTTGGGTACTGGGTTCTTCTTTCAGGCTTTCTGATGTGCTGCACAGCAACCCCTCCCCCTGCCCATGGGCAGTGTCCTGCCCTGGTGACTTGTCCTGTTCCCTGAGTTCCTCAGCTCTCTGGCCCAACATTGGCAGCCCTGAGGCTGCAGGTTAGAGCATTGCAGCGTTGCTGCCTCTGGGATACAGCCTGCTCCTGAAGGGCTGTAACCAAGCTGGGCAGCACGGCCTTAGTATTTCTATGGCACCAGAAAGACAGAAGGGGAAGCTGCAGGGGTGGTTCTGATGCAAGCCTGTGTTGTGTCCTTGGGTCTCCTAGTGTAGGAGGTGGAAGAGGGGTGCTGAGTGAGCTCAAGGTCAGTGTCTGTGTTTTTTTCCCCCTGTTTTTGGATTCTGAGTGTCCTGAATCATGGTAACAGCTGGAGTTGCTTTAACTTTGGTGCATAATTTCTGTTTTGGAGAAGTGTTGCTCATGTGACCTGGAAGGCTCTAAACATCGAATTATAGATCTAGCCTGGAAGGAGCCTCTCCACAATTTGGGGATTCAGTTGGTCATTCAGTAAGGACCTTATGGAAAGCAGAGACTGGTTTTCTCAGGGCGCTGTTTTAACAGGAACACTGACCCCACCTTCAGGGTTAATGTGGTAAAGTCCAATGTCCTGTTTCTCCCACCTTAACTCTCCCCTTGCCAGCCTCCCCTTTTAAACAGAAATAATAATGATGGTGATTTGGGGAATAAAAGTTGTTTTCTTGTCAGTTTGTCAGTCACCAACAAAATAAAGCTTTGGTTTTGATTTTGGTTTTTCATTAAGAGAAGTGCAGCATCTCCGTTGATACTGATTTTGTCAATTAATTGAATGTGTTGCTTTTGTTTTCTTTAGAGGTGACTAAGTCACACAGTGGCTAGAGCACGGAGCCTGGATGCAGGAAGATGAGTTCAAATTGGCCTCAGACACCTTCTAGATGTGAGATCCTGGGCAACTGATTTTACCTCTTTTTGCCTTCATTTCCTCAACTATAAAATGGAGATTATATTAGCATAATAATTATTATCTAGATAATTAACAACCTTGTAGGGCTCTTATGAAGGTGAATTGAGATAACATTTGTACAGGCACTGAGCACAGAGAGTGCATGGTACACAGTAGTTACTCTATAAATGCTTTTTCCCTTCCCCTTTTAACATAAACATTCTTCCCTTTGGACATCATCTGAATGTGAATAGATGAGGGTAGACTTACATACTTTCTTCTGTCAGTAACTAGTCTTTACAATAAATCATTCCTGATTTTCCGCATCACTTTTTTTTTCCAGCATCAGTCACTGGGGGTGCTCTCTCTTGGAACACTTTCCTGATGTGGGTCTTGAGTTCTCAGAAAATGACCCTTAGGAAGTTTCCTTTTCTCCATCAGGGCTGAGGACCACCTGGACCATCCTTATGTTACCAAGGTCTTTGGAGTCTCCAACTGGAAGACACAAGAGAAGAGAAATAGCCTCTTTAAAGGCGCAAATGCCTCCTCCCAGACATGGAAATGGAAAAAAAAAGTCATCATGGACATTTTACCAATGATCTCTCAGAGTGACAACAGTCATGTAAAAATTGTGACCCGACAGCACCCTCTGCTGGGAGTGTCCTCACTGGGGAGCAAAAGGACAAGCATCTTTACAGTCTGCTCACCTCTTTAAACAAGGACAACCCTCTTTAGCAGTGACAATCATGGCAATTTAGGGTTTACATGTTACACGTTTCCATGACCTCACTGGATCCTCACAACAACCCTGCCCAGCAGGTGTTATTATGTGGAGGACAGCCATGAAGTGACTTGCCCAGGGTCACCTCACTAGGAAGTGTCTTAGGCAGGATTTAAACTCAGGTCTTTCCGACTACAGGGCCAACTCTTTCTCCATGGCATCCCCAGCTTCCTGAGATGGTGTGAGGAAGAAGATGCAGATGATGAACAGCCAGAGTGCTTGTCCCCAGAAAAGGGCCAAGATCTCACCCCAAAATGCCCCAATCCAGTGAGCCTTTGTTTACGTGGACGTGGGGAGGTCTGTTTATTTCCTAATGTTCTAGGTGAGGAGGCTCTGAGGAGCAGAGGTGGCTCTTAGAGGTACTGCCATCCTTACAGTCACCAGAGAACTGTCCCCAGGTTCAGAAAGCCGGAGACAGGGCCTGTCTATTTAGGCTGTTGTCAGAAAACTGAACAAGGGGTGATCAAGGAGACCACACAACACCAATTACTGATGTGCAGCGAGGGAGGCGGTATAGGAAGCTGCAGCTCATTCCGTGAAAATTTGGACATATATTTGCTGTGTGCTTGTTTGTACAGGCTGAAATGTGGGATATGAGAGCACCACTGGTGTATATGCACACTGAGTGAATTATGTGCATTGTGTCACCACCTAGGCTTCGGGCTGAGTAAGAATTGTTTGCTGGAAGTGATGGAATTCTGGGTTGCTAGGGGCATCACAGTGCACAGATCACTAGGCCTGGATTCTGGAAGACCTGAGTTCAAATCTAGTCTCAGACACTATTTACTAGCTGTGTGACTGTGGGCAAGTGTGTTCACCTGTTTGCCTTGGTTTCCTCCTCTGTACAATGGAGACCATAATAGCATGTCCCTCCCAGGGTGGCTGTGAGGATCAAATGACACAAGAAATGTAGAGCCTTTAGGCCAGTGCTTGGCACATAGAAGGTGCTTAACACGTTAGCCGTTATTTTGTTGTTTACTGCAGACTGGGATGAGATTCTCTTTGACACTTGGAGGGCCTATACAGCGAATGTCATCACAGTCATTTGTGGGTCTCCAACCCCTGGGACAGAGCAGGGTAATACACTGGAAGATGTGGCTGGGGTAGATCAGATCAAGGTCAGCATCATTCAGAATTCTCTGACCAGCTCAGTAGTTGGCATTTTCACTTCATGTCTTCCCCATTTTCTTCCTATGACAAACATCCTCGTGCAGTTGAGCTTTTCCAGACACAAAGAATTACACAAAAGAAAACCCTGTATGGCACTATGAATCCTATTATATGTAGATTTAAGAGAGACAGAGGGAAGCTGAATATGGCTGATCCAACCTATGCTTTCACATGGAATGTACACTTACGTGTAACCATACATATAAATAAACTTATTTACATAGACGTGAATATATGTTTGTATACATGTATGCATGTATGCACAGTCATGCATTCATGTATTTGTGTGTGTGCTGGTGAAAGTTGGTTGGTATAGAGAGTGGCCTGTCCATATGTGTTACATCAATACTGGTGATGGGTGTGGGTTGAGGGGAATTCCTCCCTCAGTAATCCTCCTCTATTCTTTAGTTAGAGGGAAGCCAGTGTCTGGGAGAGCCTGGGTATGTATTCATAATGGATTCAAAAGAGGAGCAGCTGAGCCCCTTGGTGATGCTCCTCCTTTCCTTAGTCACAGGCTGCCTTGAAAAATTCCCTGTGCTTATCCTACGGGCTGGAGGTCATTACTCTCTTAGGGCTACCTGCTTCTCTGGCATATCATATGATATGACTAAGGAATATTTTTGGAGACTGACTTCAAAGTGTTTGTAATTCAGGTGGGATGGAGGATAAGGGGGGAATACAAGATCACTTGAGATGTGATGTGTCTTCTGCTTTTTCTACCCACCTTTGCCCAAATCTTTTTTGATGCAGCTAACAGAAAGTACACAACCAGGATAAATTGTGTCTTTGTAGGGCAGAACAGAGAGCAAAGGTCACAGTGTATTATTAGTTCTAGATGGATGGATGGATGGATGGATGGATAAATGGGTGGATGGATGGATGGATGGATGGATGGCCTACCTCCTCTCTTGCTTTCTTCCTCTTGCCTCCATCCATGCCTGGAAGACAGAGAGAGGAGGGAGAAGGACACCATGTTTCTGCTGCCTTTACAAGGGGGAAGACTAGATGCTTTGGAGATACCTAGAGAGCCCACAAGATGACAAGAAGTGCAAGGGAAAAAACAATCCAACCAACCAACCAACCATCCAACTATCTATCCATCTGCCCATCTATCCACCCATCATTCCATCTTTTCAATTATCATCTATCCCTTTTGGTCATCACTTGTTCACCTACCCTTACTTATCCTCAGCTTTAGAGGCCTGGTCTCTGCTGGGGAAGAGCTAAGATAAGCATGAGGATGTAAACAGACCAAAGAAATCAGTGGATCCTCAAATTTAGACCTATTCTTCTCCAATAAGAGATCCTTGGCTGCCTCCACTCATGTGTGGAAGGAAGAGGGCCATGGGAACAGCAGCACCACCAGGTTTGCCTTCCCAGGGGGCAAGGTCAGACTCTACGTCAGGAGTCAGAGGGGGTGGGAGGGCACTGCTTATGGTCTATAGGGACCAGGCTGGAGGCTGGCTGCCAGGCTGCTGCTCTGTTCCCTGGGGAGAAGCAAGAGAGAGGAGCCAGGCCACCCACTTATCCTCTCCTGCCTTTTCCCATGTCTGGAAGGAAAAGAGCCAGGAGAGAAGCTAAGCCATCAGCCTGCTGCTTCTGCTTTCCCAGGAGTACCTTGGGGCAGGGGAGGAGCAGGAGAGGCCCCAGGCTCAGGCTGCCTCCTCCTGAGATAAATCCATAGAATAGGCAGAGCAGGGAAGGTCTATGTCCCTGTCTCACAAAGGCCAGGGGATTAAGGTGAAGGCTAATAAAATTAGCTTTTGTGATGAAATTTTAAAAATAGGTGTGAAGGGTTGGGCAATGGGGAGGGGATGGTGCTCAGCCAATAACGCAGCTCCAGGTTAGAATCAGGTCCCTGGGAGATGCCTTAGCTAAGCTTCACAAGTGGAAGTCCCTCTCCATTATAGATTTGCTCATTGATTCTCTCCGTGTTTCTGATTAGTTTTTCTTTAAATACTTACCTGCTAAGCCAGCCAGTACATGTAGAATGAGTTCACATAACTTCATCCTCATATATATATATATAATATATGTTTACATACACACATATACACATACACACACATACACACATATAGATATGATTATACCTTTAAGTCTTCTTGCCGATCTCTTCTTGTGACCAGGTCTACTTTTAGTCTTGGCTTGTCTGACATGATTTATACATCCACTTTTTGCATTACCCTGAGGCCCCAGAAATTCCCATCCAGGTATCAATGGGCTTGTGGGTTCTCTGAGCAAGGATTCTTTGAGGGGGCGGGACTCCACTTGATGTGTCATGGATTCTGAAATGTGCCATGCTCTACACAGCTGGAATGAGCCAGGAAAGGCAGAAGCGAGTTGGGTGTTATTCCAGTCTACTTCCAGTACTGGCCCTTCAGTACTCAGGTGGGTTCAGGTGCCCCAACACACCCTTGCTCACAGAGCATGGGCTTCAGACTTTTTACTGGAACCTCCATTGTTCTCTGCAGGCCTCAGATGCATGGTGGAGATGACAACACTTCCTTCTGGGTCTTCCTGAGCCCTGTCCTGTGGAGTTCCCTGTTACATCACTTCTGAAATGGATTTGGGGGTTCTAGGCTCCACTGCTACCTGTAATGTAAAACAAAGGCTCCCAGTGGGTGAGATGTGTCAACTGGAAGCAGAAGATCCCTGGGCAGATGGATTCCCTCTAGGTGATTTCATTGAAGAGTGGAAATGGGTTTGTTGGCATCAGTTTGGTGCCTTTGAATGGAGAGACTCATAGGACACAGCAGAGGGTCTCAGAGCTGCTTTGTCCAGTAAAAAGTTCAGAGATTCAGTTAGGAAAAGAATTCTGAGAAGACCCAAGTTCAGCCTAGAACCTCCAACCTTCTTGGGCAAGTGAGAATGGAATTTTCCTGATATGCGATTAGCCATGATGCTCAGTGTGGAAGCTTGGCAGAGGAGAGAGAGGAAGCTTGATTGGGGAGACTGAAGACAGTTTCACATCGGTTATCTGAGGTGGCATGCTGCGGAGACTGAAGGCCCTTCCCCTCTCCTGGGCTCACAGAATCAACTTCCATCAGTGGTGTCTGAGATGCAGGTTTCCCTTGACTAAGGAGATCTAGAGCTTGGAGACAAAAGGGCCTACTTAGAGCTGGTTTGCAGGGTATGCCAGAAGAGAAAGAGTTTCTCCTTGTTGGGGAACCTATTGCATAACATGGGTGACTGAGATTTGGGAAGAGATCTGCCACCTCAGTTACATCTGTAGTGGAAGGATTGTCCAGGACATCAGGTAACCTTGTGAAACCCTGGGTTGAGGAACGGCTACATTGCAGAAGAACACCTGGAGAAGGCAGTGGAGGCCAGGATGGACAATTGGCTACAGAGAGTCATGCTTGGCTGGCAGTAGGTAGGCTGGCAGAGAAGACATTGCTCCAACTCCACCTGCCCCAAAGATTCTACAATAAATGTGTTGCTTTACCCCAACAAAATCCTGAAGTTTGCTTGTGGATGTGACCATCAGAATGAAAGCTGAAGCTTGGGAATTATTGGGAAGTGGTTCTTTCTTCTGTTTTCTTGGTTTCTACAAAATGGAAGTGCCCACATAAGTAAACACAAAATTCAAGTGTGTTCTGTCATTCTCTGTCAGTCACACTAAACAAATTCACACCCTCAGAATGAGTGCTAGAGCAGAACTGACCATGGTCCTTTCTTACCTCTGGTGTCTCAGCCACTTGGTTTCACATGAGCAGGTCCCCTGCTCAGAATCTTCATGAATGTTCGCTCTTCCACTGCTTAGTGATCTGTGTGTGAGAAAGTGTGCTGAGATTTATGAGGGGTGGTTGATGGGATAACTACATCTTGCTATTTCATTAAAATAGCTTCATTTTGATCTAAGTATGATCAGCTGTGGGCTGGCCAAAGCAAAACCCATGGGTAGAGGCTGAGGACATATGGTTTGGAGAGGATTTTGAGATTCCCTGTGCTTGAGCTCTGAGATAGTCTGCTGAAGACCAGGGAGGGTGTGTGTGTGGGTGCCATGACCTATAGATGCCTTTGGTTTAACCTCTATATATGTGTATGCATATGCACACACACACACACACACACACACACACACACATCTCCATGCCATTCACATCCTCTCTCACACCTTGAGTGTCTGGACTGTTCAGCACCTAAATCAGGATCCTCCAAAAGAAGATAGATGTGCAATCCCTTAAGGAAGACAATGTCTAAACTTGTAAAAATATTTCACTGAAAAGCATCAAAAGAAAATGAAGCTTCCCTATTATGAGACTATGGATTCACACAGTTCAGTGAAGCAGTATCCCTACACATCTGGTGCTTATGAAAGTGGGAGAAGTGGACTATTGTAGACTGTAATTTCTTGGTAACTCACTGCAGGATTAAGCATGCTCACAAACCAGGTCCAGTCTGGTCTGTGGATAGGAAGCCTTTAGGCAATATCACTGCCCTTCTCTTCTGGACAATCAGACATTCTGGGTGGTTCAGATCTATTAGTCCAGTATCCTGGGCCCCTCAAGGAACCAGAAAGAGGAGACTGTTCCTAAGAGACCCCTGAGATAGACTCAGCCTTTACCCCCACCCTCAGCACCATCTTTTATCTCATTACTCCCCAATTCTTCATCTCCGGGGTAATTCCCAGGGTGGGAGCTGGCATTTCAGAATGCAGCCAGTCATGCCTGAGGTGGGAATATTCTGAACTGGACTGATTTGCCCAACAACCCCTGAGTAGAGGCACACTGAGTGCTTTGGCCCAGAAGTGTAGACACAAGGTGAATTTGTAGTGCATAGTGATAAGTTTCTTATTTGTAACAGCTGAAGTAAGGTAAACTGAGACACAAAGTTCCAACCATGATAAATTAATTAGTAAAGCATCAATTCAGGAAGAAATTGCATCTCAACCTGGGAGAAAAAACTATGGCCCTGAATGAGGACAGTTTTCTTTAATAGGTTTTGGAGGAGTACAGAAAAACAATAGGGTAGGAGATGTCATAGCACCGAGGACAACATGACTGGTTAAACCAGCTGAGGAGTGGGGAATAGTATGCTTGGTTGGAAGTTTGGTAATAAGAGGCCCATAAGAACCCCCTGCCTTTCTTCCTGTGACCAAGAGATGTTACTTGTTTGAGTCTACCTGCCCAACAGTGACCCAGACTTCTTTGGAGAACAAACCAGACATCATCAAAGGACAGCTCCCTGGTGTCTACTCGAGTCTCCCAAGGACAACAGAATCCCTTGAGACAACACCAGAACAGTGATTACCAGGAGAACAGGATTTCAGAACTTAACCCATCACAGGTCAACTGAATGAAAGTCAGAGACAGAAAAGCATGATGCAAGCAGTTACAGGACACAATCGATTGTCAATAGTGTCAATAAGAAAATGATAGAGGATCCATTGAAATCCTCTACCATTAAAAGAGAGAAGGGGAAGCTCAAGACAGTCACAGGTGTAAGTGGAGCCTTCTTCCCTTGAAGGGGTGAGATTGGGAATGAGACAGAGCAGCGGAATAGTCATGAACCCTGGTGGACAGAAAGCAGGAAAGTTCTGTGTGTGGAGCAGAGCTTAGACTGTGGTGTGGTTTGCTTATTTGTCCCTGTTGGCTCTCTCTCTCTCTCTCTCTCTCTCTCTCTCTCTCTCTCTCTCTCTCTCTGACACACACACACAAACACACACATGCACACTTACACAGAGTTCTGTCCTTTACAATCCAGATGGTATCCTATCATTTCTTTGTGTTTATTGTTCCTGATCTTCCCAATATATGACTGGAGATGAGGGATGGATATAAAAAAAGAAAACATGTGCAAGGGCTAAGAAGCACCCCCACCCTCTCCCCACAATACACCTGGTGACCTTGGCTGCCAGCTGATAGACATTCCTGTCATGTAGAATATCTGTTGGGAGACATGACTCCTGATGTGTCGAAAGAATGGGGCAAGAAGAGGCAAGATGAGGTTGGTTTTGTGTGGCGAAGTGCAGGGGCTGCCCAGCTCCCCACCACCCATTTGGAGAAGAGCTGACACATTCCCATTTCCCTGAATTTCTGGGGCATGTGCCCTGAGAGATGGCTCAGTGTGGACTCCCTGGAGGAATCAGGGTGTTATGGCCTAAATTAATCTGTGGTGATGTCCTCAGTGACTGCATTTTTCCCAGTTATTCTTGATTTCCTTTCATATAATAAGATCTTGAGGGTAACAGAGAATTCAACTGTCAGATTAAGTTAACTGTGGCTGGGGCAGAACTACTCCTCTTCTCCCCACTGTGGAAGGGGGCTTTTATCCTGAATCATAAAAAGATTTCTAGCCCTAGATGTCAAATATTTGATGGATAATACATAGGTGTAGTCCCAGTCTGTTACCCTTGGCAAGAAGTAAGCAGTTACTGCCTCTTCTTACTATCCAACAAAGATGGACCTCAAGTCTCTACTGAGATGAGATCTCCAGATATATCTATAGATCCATTTATCAAGCTAGCTACCTAGTCTTTGATGTACAGTCTTTACTGCAAGTGGGAATTTGTCTAATAGAAAAATTTTATAAGATTTCTTCATTGTTTATCAAGAATTTCATACACACACATACACACAAAAATACACCCACACATATGTAATATACACGAACATATATAACACACACGAATACATCCACATGCACATATAGCACACACACTATATACATATATGTATTATAATGCACAATGCATCCATATATGTGAAATACACATACCTACACGCATATATACATATACACACACATACGTGTATAGTGAGCCATTCTGAGTCCCCCTTCACCTGAGAAAGGCCTAAAACCTGGATTGGCTAGTCAGGGGAAAGACATTTGTGGTCTACTCTGAGCTTAACATACCATCATGCCCTATGTGCTCTGGCATAACAGACATACTTTGCTCTGTTTTCTGAATGAACTCAAAGTGCCCCTTCCTGTGTCACCAACTCCAAGTCTGGCTGAAGCTGTTCAGGATCATTCTTCTGTTTATGATTGTCCACGGCAGGGCACCAGGAACTGAGCATTATCTTGAATAATGGAACTTATTATCTCAACACTTTGATGCTTCTTTTATCTTTCTGCATTTACAATCTATCCTATTAAGAAATTCCTTTCTCATGTTGTGGTTGACACATATGGAGATTATAATTTTGGATGACACAAGCATCCTGAGCTGGAATTGCTGTAAGTATATAAAAGGTCTCCTTCAACTTGTTAACTTCTGAGTCAGAATTATTTTCTGACTCCCTCATGCAATGCATGATTCTCTGGCTTGATAAGAACAAATAAGCATGTTATAGCACATGTACAGCCTGATTTTGTTTGTTCCTTGGCCAATCTTTGGTAAGGTGAATCCCATTCTGTTTGATCTTAGGACAAAACTTCAGTTAAGGGGTAGCCTGCTATTCAACCATACACCAAAGGTTTGGTCCAAAGAATCAAACAGAATGTTTTATTCACACACACACACACACACACACACACACACACACACACACACACTAATAATTAAAACATTGGGATTTTAATCATGATTCTGAAGGCCCACTGGATCCTGCCTCTGAAGTTTTCATTTTCTTTTTCTAAAACCTGGTGTTCAGGAGTGAGTTTAATTTTAATCAGCCTGAGATCCTCCCTTTCTCTTCCCTCCCCTTTTTCTCTCCCATCCCCCTCTCCTCTTTCTGCCACTCTCCTTTCTTCTATCTTCCTCTGTCTTCTCTCTCTCCCCTCTTTCTGTCTACCTCTTATTTTTTCTTAGTAATTTGTAGAATTTATTACAATCATTCCCTTCCTTAATCTACTATTTAAACAATTTGTCCATCCTCATACTCCATCCTGCCCATATTCCATGGAGAAAAAAAGAATAAAATAATTGGTTGGATGTTGTCCTTCATTCTTGAAGAGGACCAAAATGACATTCCTGTGTTAGAGTCAAGTTACAGTGCATCCAGCTGTGGCTGATCTGACCAATATGAGCTCAGAATGCTCTACCACAGGTTGGGCAGAAATAGTCCATGTGAACACTTGGGGTGATTCTCTAAATTTGCACCTGTGTTTCTTTTCAGCTACTTCAATTCTGCTTTGCTCATGGAGCATGGCCCTTTCCTGGATGAGGGCGCTCCATGCTAGGCAGTCCTGTGCCAGTGTCTTCCATGTGACAAAATCAATTCTAAAGTTTGTAGGAGAGACCTTGAGAGTGTCCTTGAATCACTTCTTCTGACCACCATGTGAGCACTTGCCTTGTGGGAATTCTCCATAAAACAGTTCTTTTGGCAAGTGTGTGTTTTGCATTCAAACAATGTGTCCAGCCCATTGGAGTTGAGCTTTCTGAAGCATAATTTGAATGCTTGACAGTTCAGTTTGAGCATGGACTTTCAGTGTCTGGTACTTTAACCTGCCAGGTGATCCTCAGAATCGTCCTAGGACAATTCAAATGTAAGTGATTCCTCAACAAGCTAAATATTCACATTCAACAAAAGTTGTGGCCCTAATGCAAAATGACTACCAGAAGAAAATCACCAGTCATTTGAGATCCAAAAATGACAGAGGGGAAGGTGGTGTCAGAGGTTGAGTGAAGCATGGGGCATCTCCACTAAGTGTTTACAAGATGGTCACCAGCTCCTGTTGAACAAGAGATAATGGCCCACAGGCACAAAAATAAGTTGGGAGATTTTCCATATTGTTGAGTCATCTCCACCACACTGGGCTTGCTCACCATGACAAGTGAAAACAAAGGTGGGAGGAGTCTCCAGCTAACTCTGAGGTACCACGTTACACCTATCAGATTGGCTAAAATGACAAAACAGGAAGATGACAAGTGTTGGAGAGCATTTAGGGTTAGGGTTAGGGTTAGGGTTAGGGTTAGGGTTAGGGTTAGGGTTAGGGTTAGGGTTAGGGTTAGGGTTAGGGTTAGGGTTAGGGTTAGGGTTAGGGTTAGGGTGCATTTAGGGTTATGGTTAGGGTTAGGGTTAGGGTTAGGGTTAGGGTTAGGGTTAGGGTTAGGGTTAGGGTTAGGGTTAGGGTTAGGGTTAGGGTTAGAGCGCATTTAGGGTTAGGGTTAGGGTTAGGGTTAGGGTTAGGGTTAGGGTTAGGGTTAGGGTTAGGGTTAGGGTTAGGGTTAGGGTTAGGGTTAGGGTTAGGGTTAGGGTTAGGGTTAGGGCGCATTTAGGGTTAGGGTTAGGGTTAGGGTTAGGGTTAGGGTTAGGGTTAGGGTTAGGGTTAGGGTTAGGGTTAGGGTTAGGGTTAGGGTTAGGGTTAGGGTTAGAGTGCATTTAGGGTTAGGGTTAGGGTTAGGGTTAGGGTTAGGGTTAGGGTTAGGGTTAGGGTTAGGGTTAGGGTTAGGGTTAGGGTTAGGGTTAGGGTTAGGGTTAGGGTTTAGGGTTAGGGTTAGGGTTAGGGTTAGGGTTAGGGTTAGGGTTAGGGTTAGGGTTAGGGTTAGGGTTAGGGTTAGGGTTAGGGTTAGGGTTAGGGTTAGGGTTAGGGTTAGGGTTAGAGTGCATTTAGGGTTAGGGTTAGGGTTAGGGTTAGGGTTAGAGTGCATTTTAGGGTTAGGGTTAGGGTTAGGGTTAGGGTTAGGGTTAGGGTTAGGGTTAGGGTTAGGGTTAGGGTTTAGGGTTAGGGTTAGGGTTAGGGTTAGGGTTAGGGTTAGGGTTAGGGTTAGGGTTAGGGTTAGGGTTAGGGTTAGGGTTAGGGTTAGGGTTAGGGTTAGGGTTAGGGTTAGGGTTAGGGTTAGAGTGCATTTAGGGTTAGGGTTAGGGTTAGGGTTAGGGTTAGGGTTAGGGTTAGGGTTAGGGTTAGGGTTAGGGTTAGGGTTAGGGTTAGGGTTAGGGTGCATTTAGGGTTAGGGTTAGGGTTAGGGTTAGGGTTAGGGTTAGGGTTAGGGTTAGGGTTAGGGTTAGGGTTAGGGTTAGGGTTAGGTTAGGGTGCATTTAGGGTTAGGGTTAGGGTTAGGGTTAGGGTTAGGGTTAGGGTTAGGGTTAGGGTTAGGGTTAGGGTTAGGGTTAGGGTTAGGGTTAGGGTTAGGGTTAGGGCTTTAGGGTTAGGGTTAGGGTTAGGGTTAGGGTTAGGGTTAGGGTTAGGGTTAGGGTTAGGGTTAGGGTTAGGGTTAGGGTTAGGGTTAGGGTTAGGGTTAGGGTTAGGGTTAGGGTTAGGGTTAGGTTAGGGTTAGGGTTAGGGTTAGGGTTAGGGTTAGGGTTAGGGTTAGGGTTAGGGTTAGGGTTAGGGTTAGGGTTAGGGTTAGGGTTAGGGTTAGGGTTAGGGTTAGGGTTAGGGTTAGGGTTAGGGTTAGGGTTAGGGTTAGGGTTAGGGTTAGGGTTAGGGTTAGGGTTAGGGTTAGGGTTAGGGTTAGGGTTAGGGTTAGGGTTAGGGTTAGGGTTAGGGTTAGGGTTAGGGTTAGGGTAGGGTTAGGGTTAGGGTTAGGGTTAGGGTTAGGGTTAGGGTTAGGGTTAGGGTTAGGGTTAGGGTTAGGGTTAGGGTTAGGGTTAGGGTTAGGGTTAGGGTTAGGGTTAGGGTTAGGGTTAGGGTTAGGGTTAGGGTTAGGTTAGGGTTAGGGTTAGGGTTAGGGTTAGGGTTAGGGTTAGGGTTAGGGTTAGGGTTAGGGTTAGGGTTAGGGTTAGGGTTAGGGTTAGGGTTAGGGTTAGGGTTAGGGTTAGGGTTAGGGTTAGGGTTAGGGTTAGGGTTAGGGTTAGGGTTAGGGTTAGGGTTAGGGTTAGGGTTTAGGGTTAGGGTTAGGGTTAGGGTTAGGGTTAGGGTTAGGGTTAGGGTTAGGGTTAGGGTTAGGGTTAGGGTTAGGGTTAGGGTTAGGGTTAGGGTTAGGGTTAGGGTTAGGGTTAGGGTTAGGGTTAGGGTTAGGGTTAGGGTTAGGGTTAGGGTTA
>NC_092872.1:762216610-762225844 GCF_028372415.1 Notamacropus eugenii
AGGGTTAGGGTTAGGGTTAGGGTTAGGGTTAGGGTTAGGGTTAGGGTTAGGGTTAGGGTTAGGGTTAGGGTTAGGGTTAGGGTTAGGGTTAGGGTTAGGGTTAGGGTTAGGGTTAGGGTTAGGGTTAGGGTTAGGGTTAGGGTTAGGGTTAGGGTTAGGGTTAGGGTTAGGGTTAGGGTTAGGGTTAGGGTTAGGGTTAGGGTTAGGGTTAGGGTTAGGGTTAGGGTTAGGGTTAGGGTTAGGGTTAGGGTTAGGGTTAGGGTTAGGGTTAGGGTTAGGGTTAGGGTTAGGGTTAGGGTTAGGGTTAGGGTTAGGGTTAGGGTTAGGGTTAGGGTTAGGGTTAGGGTTAGGGTTAGGGTTAGGGTTAGGGTTAGGGTTAGGGTTAGGGTTAGGGTTAGGGTTAGGGTTAGGGTTAGGGTTAGGGTTAGGGTTAGGGTTAGGGTTAGGGTTAGGGTTAGGGTTAGGGTTAGGGTTAGGGTTAGGGTTAGGGTTAGGGTTAGGGTTAGGGTTAGGGTTAGGGTTAGGGTTAGGGTTAGGGTTAGGGTTAGGGTTAGGGTTAGGGTTAGGGTTAGGGTTAGGGTTAGGGTTAGGGTTAGGGTTAGGGTTAGGGTTAGGGTTAGGGTTAGGGTTAGGGTTAGGGTTAGGGTTAGGGTTAGGGTTAGGGTTAGGGTTAGGGTTAGGGTTAGGGTTAGGGTTAGGGTTAGGGTTAGGGTTAGGGTTAGGGTTAGGGTTAGGGTTAGGGTTAGGGTTAGGGTTAGGGTTAGGGTTAGGGTTAGGGTTAGGGTTAGGGTTAGGGTTAGGGTTAGGGTTAGGGTTAGGGTTAGGGTTAGGGTTAGGGTTAGGGTTAGGGTTAGGGTTAGGGTTAGGGTTAGGGTTAGGGTTAGGGTTAGGGTTAGGGTTAGGGTTAGGGTTAGGGTTAGGGTTAGGGTTAGGGTTAGGGTTAGGGTTAGGGTTAGGGTTAGGGTTAGGGTTAGGGTTAGGGTTAGGGTTAGGGTTAGGGTTAGGGTTAGGGTTAGGGTTAGGGTTAGGGTTAGGGTTAGGGTTAGGGTTAGGGTTAGGGTTAGGGTTAGGGTTAGGGTTAGGGTTAGGGTTAGGGTTAGGGTTAGGGTTAGGGTTAGGGTTAGGGTTAGGGTTAGGGTTAGGGTTAGGGTTAGGGTTAGGGTTAGGGTTAGGGTTAGGGTTAGGGTTAGGGTTAGGGTTAGGGTTAGGGTTAGGGTTAGGGTTAGGGTTAGGGTTAGGGTTAGGGTTAGGGTTAGGGTTAGGGTTAGGGTTAGGGTTAGGGTTAGGGTTAGGGTTAGGGTTAGGGTTAGGGTTAGGGTTAGGGTTAGGGTTAGGGTTAGGGTTAGGGTTAGGGTTAGGGTTAGGGTTAGGGTTAGGGTTAGGGTTAGGGTTAGGGTTAGGGTTAGGGTTAGGGTTAGGGTTAGGGTTAGGGTTAGGGTTAGGGTTAGGGTTAGGGTTAGGGTTAGGGTTAGGGTTAGGGTTAGGGTTAGGGTTAGGGTTAGGGTTAGGGTTAGGGTTAGGGTTAGGGTTAGGGTTAGGGTTAGGGTTAGGGTTAGGGTTAGGGTTAGGGTTAGGGTTAGGGTTAGGGTTAGGGTTAGGGTTAGGGTTAGGGTTAGGGTTAGGGTTAGGGTTAGGGTTAGGGTTAGGGTTAGGGTTAGGGTTAGGGTTAGGGTTAGGGTTAGGGTTAGGGTTAGGGTTAGGGTTAGGGTTAGGGTTAGGGTTAGGGTTAGGGTTAGGGTTAGGGTTAGGGTTAGGGTTAGGGTTAGGGTTAGGGTTAGGGTTAGGGTTAGGGTTAGGGTTAGGGTTAGGGTTAGGGTTAGGGTTAGGGTTAGGGTTAGGGTTAGGGTTAGGGTTAGGGTTAGGGTTAGGGTTAGGGTTAGGGTTAGGGTTAGGGTTAGGGTTAGGGTTAGGGTTAGGGTTAGGGTTAGGGTTAGGGTTAGGGTTAGGGTTAGGGTTAGGGTTAGGGTTAGGGTTAGGGTTAGGGTTAGGGTTAGGGTTAGGGTTAGGGTTAGGGTTAGGGTTAGGGTTAGGGTTAGGGTTAGGGTTAGGGTTAGGGTTAGGGTTAGGGTTAGGGTTAGGGTTAGGGTTAGGGTTAGGGTTAGGGTTAGGGTTAGGGTTAGGGTTAGGGTTAGGGTTAGGGTTAGGGTTAGGGTTAGGGTTAGGGTTAGGGTTAGGGTTAGGGTTAGGGTTAGGGTTAGGGTTAGGGTTAGGGTTAGGGTTAGGGTTAGGGTTAGGGTTAGGGTTAGGGTTAGGGTTAGGGTTAGGGTTAGGGTTAGGGTTAGGGTTAGGGTTAGGGTTAGGGTTAGGGTTAGGGTTAGGGTTAGGGTTAGGGTTAGGGTTAGGGTTAGGGTTAGGGTTAGGGTTAGGGTTAGGGTTAGGGTTAGGGTTAGGGTTAGGGTTAGGGTTAGGGTTAGGGTTAGGGTTAGGGTTAGGGTTAGGGTTAGGGTTAGGGTTAGGGTTAGGGTTAGGGTTAGGGTTAGGGTTAGGGTTAGGGTTAGGGTTAGGGTTAGGGTTAGGGTTAGGGTTAGGGTTAGGGTTAGGGTTAGGGTTAGGGTTAGGGTTAGGGTTAGGGTTAGGGTTAGGGTTAGGGTTAGGGTTAGGGTTAGGGTTAGGGTTAGGGTTAGGGTTAGGGTTAGGGTTAGGGTTAGGGTTAGGGTTAGGGTTAGGGTTAGGGTTAGGGTTAGGGTTAGGGTTAGGGTTAGGGTTAGGGTTAGGGTTAGGGTTAGGGTTAGGGTTAGGGTTAGGGTTAGGGTTAGGGTTAGGGTTAGGGTTAGGGTTAGGGTTAGGGTTAGGGTTAGGGTTAGGGTTAGGGTTAGGGTTAGGGTTAGGGTTAGGGTTAGGGTTAGGGTTAGGGTTAGGGTTAGGGTTAGGGTTAGGGTTAGGGTTAGGGTTAGGGTTAGGGTTAGGGTTAGGGTTAGGGTTAGGGTTAGGGTTAGGGTTAGGGTTAGGGTTAGGGTTAGGGTTAGGGTTAGGGTTAGGGTTAGGGTTAGGGTTAGGGTTAGGGTTAGGGTTAGGGTTAGGGTTAGGGTTAGGGTTAGGGTTAGGGTTAGGGTTAGGGTTAGGGTTAGGGTTAGGGTTAGGGTTAGGGTTAGGGTTAGGGTTAGGGTTAGGGTTAGGGTTAGGGTTAGGGTTAGGGTTAGGGTTAGGGTTAGGGTTAGGGTTAGGGTTAGGGTTAGGGTTAGGGTTAGGGTTAGGGTTAGGGTTAGGGTTAGGGTTAGGGTTAGGGTTAGGGTTAGGGTTAGGGTTAGGGTTAGGGTTAGGGTTAGGGTTAGGGTTAGGGTTAGGGTTAGGGTTAGGGTTAGGGTTAGGGTTAGGGTTAGGGTTAGGGTTAGGGTTAGGGTTAGGGTTAGGGTTAGGGTTAGGGTTAGGGTTAGGGTTAGGGTTAGGGTTAGGGTTAGGGTTAGGGTTAGGGTTAGGGTTAGGGTTAGGGTTAGGGTTAGGGTTAGGGTTAGGGTTAGGGTTAGGGTTAGGGTTAGGGTTAGGGTTAGGGTTAGGGTTAGGGTTAGGGTTAGGGTTAGGGTTAGGGTTAGGGTTAGGGTTAGGGTTAGGGTTAGGGTTAGGGTTAGGGTTAGGGTTAGGGTTAGGGTTAGGGTTAGGGTTAGGGTTAGGGTTAGGGTTAGGGTTAGGGTTAGGGTTAGGGTTAGGGTTAGGGTTAGGGTTAGGGTTAGGGTTAGGGTTAGGGTTAGGGTTAGGGTTAGGGTTAGGGTTAGGGTTAGGGTTAGGGTTAGGGTTAGGGTTAGGGTTAGGGTTAGGGTTAGGGTTAGGGTTAGGGTTAGGGTTAGGGTTAGGGTTAGGGTTAGGGTTAGGGTTAGGGTTAGGGTTAGGGTTAGGGTTAGGGTTAGGGTTAGGGTTAGGGTTAGGGTTAGGGTTAGGGTTAGGGTTAGGGTTAGGGTTAGGGTTAGGGTTAGGGTTAGGGTTAGGGTTAGGGTTAGGGTTAGGGTTAGGGTTAGGGTTAGGGTTAGGGTTAGGGTTAGGGTTAGGGTTAGGGTTAGGGTTAGGGTTAGGGTTAGGGTTAGGGTTAGGGTTAGGGTTAGGGTTAGGGTTAGGGTTAGGGTTAGGGTTAGGGTTAGGGTTAGGGTTAGGGTTAGGGTTAGGGTTAGGGTTAGGGTTAGGGTTAGGGTTAGGGTTAGGGTTAGGGTTAGGGTTAGGGTTAGGGTTAGGGTTAGGGTTAGGGTTAGGGTTAGGGTTAGGGTTAGGGTTAGGGTTAGGGTTAGGGTTAGGGTTAGGGTTAGGGTTAGGGTTAGGGTTAGGGTTAGGGTTAGGGTTAGGGTTAGGGTTAGGGTTAGGGTTAGGGTTAGGGTTAGGGTTAGGGTTAGGGTTAGGGTTAGGGTTAGGGTTAGGGTTAGGGTTAGGGTTAGGGTTAGGGTTAGGGTTAGGGTTAGGGTTAGGGTTAGGGTTAGGGTTAGGGTTAGGGTTAGGGTTAGGGTTAGGGTTAGGGTTAGGGTTAGGGTTAGGGTTAGGGTTAGGGTTAGGGTTAGGGTTAGGGTTAGGGTTAGGGTTAGGGTTAGGGTTAGGGTTAGGGTTAGGGTTAGGGTTAGGGTTAGGGTTAGGGTTAGGGTTAGGGTTAGGGTTAGGGTTAGGGTTAGGGTTAGGGTTAGGGTTAGGGTTAGGGTTAGGGTTAGGGTTAGGGTTAGGGTTAGGGTTAGGGTTAGGGTTAGGGTTAGGGTTAGGGTTAGGGTTAGGGTTAGGGTTAGGGTTAGGGTTAGGGTTAGGGTTAGGGTTAGGGTTAGGGTTAGGGTTAGGGTTAGGGTTAGGGTTAGGGTTAGGGTTAGGGTTAGGGTTAGGGTTAGGGTTAGGGTTAGGGTTAGGGTTAGGGTTAGGGTTAGGGTTAGGGTTAGGGTTAGGGTTAGGGTTAGGGTTAGGGTTAGGGTTAGGGTTAGGGTTAGGGTTAGGGTTAGGGTTAGGGTTAGGGTTAGGGTTAGGGTTAGGGTTAGGGTTAGGGTTAGGGTTAGGGTTAGGGTTAGGGTTAGGGTTAGGGTTAGGGTTAGGGTTAGGGTTAGGGTTAGGGTTAGGGTTAGGGTTAGGGTTAGGGTTAGGGTTAGGGTTAGGGTTAGGGTTAGGGTTAGGGTTAGGGTTAGGGTTAGGGTTAGGGTTAGGGTTAGGGTTAGGGTTAGGGTTAGGGTTAGGGTTAGGGTTAGGGTTAGGGTTAGGGTTAGGGTTAGGGTTAGGGTTAGGGTTAGGGTTAGGGTTAGGGTTAGGGTTAGGGTTAGGGTTAGGGTTAGGGTTAGGGTTAGGGTTAGGGTTAGGGTTAGGGTTAGGGTTAGGGTTAGGGTTAGGGTTAGGGTTAGGGTTAGGGTTAGGGTTAGGGTTAGGGTTAGGGTTAGGGTTAGGGTTAGGGTTAGGGTTAGGGTTAGGGTTAGGGTTAGGGTTAGGGTTAGGGTTAGGGTTAGGGTTAGGGTTAGGGTTAGGGTTAGGGTTAGGGTTAGGGTTAGGGTTAGGGTTAGGGTTAGGGTTAGGGTTAGGGTTAGGGTTAGGGTTAGGGTTAGGGTTAGGGTTAGGGTTAGGGTTAGGGTTAGGGTTAGGGTTAGGGTTAGGGTTAGGGTTAGGGTTAGGGTTAGGGTTAGGGTTAGGGTTAGGGTTAGGGTTAGGGTTAGGGTTAGGGTTAGGGTTAGGGTTAGGGTTAGGGTTAGGGTTAGGGTTAGGGTTAGGGTTAGGGTTAGGGTTAGGGTTAGGGTTAGGGTTAGGGTTAGGGTTAGGGTTCGGGTTAGGGTTAGGGTTAGGGTTAGGGTTAGGGTTAGGGTTAGGGTTAGGGTTAGGGTTAGGGTTAGGGTTAGGGTTAGGGTTAGGGTTAGGGTTAGGGTTAGGGTTAGGGTTAGGGTTAGGGTTAGGGTTAGGGTTAGGGTTAGGGTTAGGGTTAGGGTTAGGGTTAGGGTTAGGGTTAGGGTTAGGGTTAGGGTTAGGGTTAGGGTTAGGGTTAGGGTTAGGGTTAGGGTTAGGGTTAGGGTTAGGGTTAGGGTTAGGGTTAGGGTTAGGGTTAGGGTTAGGGTTAGGGTTAGGGTTAGGGTTAGGGTTAGGGTTAGGGTTAGGGTTAGGGTTAGGGTTAGGGTTAGGGTTAGGGTTAGGGTTAGGGTTAGGGTTAGGGTTAGGGTTAGGGTTAGGGTTAGGGTTAGGGTTAGGGTTAGGGTTAGGGTTAGGGTTAGGGTTAGGGTTAGGGTTAGGGTTAGGGTTAGGGTTAGGGTTAGGGTTAGGGTTAGGGTTAGGGTTAGGGTTAGGGTTAGGGTTAGGGTTAGGGTTAGGGTTAGGGTTAGGGTTAGGGTTAGGGTTAGGGTTAGGGTTAGGGTTAGGGTTAGGGTTAGGGTTAGGGTTAGGGTTAGGGTTAGGGTTAGGGTTAGGGTTAGGGTTAGGGTTAGGGTTAGGGTTAGGGTTAGGGTTAGGGTTAGGGTTAGGGTTAGGGTTAGGGTTAGGGTTAGGGTTAGGGTTAGGGTTAGGGTTAGGGTTAGGGTTAGGGTTAGGGTTAGGGTTAGGGTTAGGGTTAGGGTTAGGGTTAGGGTTAGGGTTAGGGTTAGGGTTAGGGTTAGGGTTAGGGTTAGGGTTAGGGTTAGGGTTAGGGTTAGGGTTAGGGTTAGGGTTAGGGTTAGGGTTAGGGTTAGGGTTAGGGTTAGGGTTAGGGTTAGGGTTAGGGTTAGGGTTAGGGTTAGGGTTAGGGTTAGGGTTAGGGTTAGGGTTAGGGTTAGGGTTAGGGTTAGGGTTAGGGTTAGGGTTAGGGTTAGGGTTAGGGTTAGGGTTAGGGTTAGGGTTAGGGTTAGGGTTAGGGTTAGGGTTAGGGTTAGGGTTAGGGTTAGGGTTAGGGTTAGGGTTAGGGTTAGGGTTAGGGTTAGGGTTAGGGTTAGGGTTAGGGTTAGGGTTAGGGTTAGGGTTAGGGTTAGGGTTAGGGTTAGGGTTAGGGTTAGGGTTAGGGTTAGGGTTAGGGTTAGGGTTAGGGTTAGGGTTAGGGTTAGGGTTAGGGTTAGGGTTAGGGTTAGGGTTAGGGTTAGGGTTAGGGTTAGGGTTAGGGTTAGGGTTAGGGTTAGGGTTAGGGTTAGGGTTAGGGTTAGGGTTAGGGTTAGGGTTAGGGTTAGGGTTAGGGTTAGGGTTAGGGTTAGGGTTAGGGTTAGGGTTAGGGTTAGGGTTAGGGTTAGGGTTAGGGTTAGGGTTAGGGTTAGGGTTAGGGTTAGGGTTAGGGTTAGGGTTAGGGTTAGGGTTAGGGTTAGGGTTAGGGTTAGGGTTAGGGTTAGGGTTAGGGTTAGGGTTAGGGTTAGGGTTAGGGTTAGGGTTAGGGTTAGGGTTAGGGTTAGGGTTAGGGTTAGGGTTAGGGTTAGGGTTAGGGTTAGGGTTAGGGTTAGGGTTAGGGTTAGGGTTAGGGTTAGGGTTAGGGTTAGGGTTAGGGTTAGGGTTAGGGTTAGGGTTAGGGTTAGGGTTAGGGTTAGGGTTAGGGTTAGGGTTAGGGTTAGGGTTAGGGTTAGGGTTAGGGTTAGGGTTAGGGTTAGGGTTAGGGTTAGGGTTAGGGTTAGGGTTAGGGTTAGGGTTAGGGTTAGGGTTAGGGTTAGGGTTAGGGTTAGGGTTAGGGTTAGGGTTAGGGTTAGGGTTAGGGTTAGGGTTAGGGTTAGGGTTAGGGTTAGGGTTAGGGTTAGGGTTAGGGTTAGGGTTAGGGTTAGGGTTAGGGTTAGGGTTAGGGTTAGGGTTAGGGTTAGGGTTAGGGTTAGGGTTAGGGTTAGGGTTAGGGTTAGGGTTAGGGTTAGGGTTAGGGTTAGGGTTAGGGTTAGGGTTAGGGTTAGGGTTAGGGTTAGGGTTAGGGTTAGGGTTAGGGTTAGGGTTAGGGTTAGGGTTAGGGTTAGGGTTAGGGTTAGGGTTAGGGTTAGGGTTAGGGTTAGGGTTAGGGTTAGGGTTAGGGTTAGGGTTAGGGTTAGGGTTAGGGTTAGGGTTAGGGTTAGGGTTAGGGTTAGGGTTAGGGTTAGGGTTAGGGTTAGGGTTAGGGTTAGGGTTAGGGTTAGGGTTAGGGTTAGGGTTAGGGTTAGGGTTAGGGTTAGGGTTAGGGTTAGGGTTAGGGTTAGGGTTAGGGTTAGGGTTAGGGTTAGGGTTAGGGTTAGGGTTAGGGTTAGGGTTAGGGTTAGGGTTAGGGTTAGGGTTAGGGTTAGGGTTAGGGTTAGGGTTAGGGTTAGGGTTAGGGTTAGGGTTAGGGTTAGGGTTAGGGTTAGGGTTAGGGTTAGGGTTAGGGTTAGGGTTAGGGTTAGGGTTAGGGTTAGGGTTAGGGTTAGGGTTAGGGTTAGGGTTAGGGTTAGGGTTAGGGTTAGGGTTAGGGTTAGGGTTAGGGTTAGGGTTAGGGTTAGGGTTAGGGTTAGGGTTAGGGTTAGGGTTAGGGTTAGGGTTAGGGTTAGGGTTAGGGTTAGGGTTAGGGTTAGGGTTAGGGTTAGGGTTAGGGTTAGGGTTAGGGTTAGGGTTAGGGTTAGGGTTAGGGTTAGGGTTAGGGTTAGGGTTAGGGTTAGGGTTAGGGTTAGGGTTAGGGTTAGGGTTAGGGTTAGGGTTAGGGTTAGGGTTAGGGTTAGGGTTAGGGTTAGGGTTAGGGTTAGGGTTAGGGTTAGGGTTAGGGTTAGGGTTAGGGTTAGGGTTAGGGTTAGGGTTAGGGTTAGGGTTAGGGTTAGGGTTAGGGTTAGGGTTAGGGTTAGGGTTAGGGTTAGGGTTAGGGTTAGGGTTAGGGTTAGGGTTAGGGTTAGGGTTAGGGTTAGGGTTAGGGTTAGGGTTAGGGTTAGGGTTAGGGTTAGGGTTAGGGTTAGGGTTAGGGTTAGGGTTAGGGTTAGGGTTAGGGTTAGGGTTAGGGTTAGGGTTAGGGTTAGGGTTAGGGTTAGGGTTAGGGTTAGGGTTAGGGTTAGGGTTAGGGTTAGGGTTAGGGTTAGGGTTAGGGTTAGGGTTAGGGTTAGGGTTAGGGTTAGGGTTAGGGTTAGGGTTAGGGTTAGGGTTAGGGTTAGGGTTAGGGTTAGGGTTAGGGTTAGGGTTAGGGTTAGGGTTAGGGTTAGGGTTAGGGTTAGGGTTAGGGTTAGGGTTAGGGTTAGGGTTAGGGTTAGGGTTAGGGTTAGGGTTAGGGTTAGGGTTAGGGTTAGGGTTAGGGTTAGGGTTAGGGTTAGGGTTAGGGTTAGGGTTAGGGTTAGGGTTAGGGTTAGGGTTAGGGTTAGGGTTAGGGTTAGGGTTAGGGTTAGGGTTAGGGTTAGGGTTAGGGTTAGGGTTAGGGTTAGGGTTAGGGTTAGGGTTAGGGTTAGGGTT